>NC_056747.1:567975328-568035328 GCF_019279795.1 Protopterus annectens
AAAAGGTTTGCCCTTATCCTTGTGGCCAGCTTTGTAGCTGAGAAGATTCTGAGATGAAGTTGTTCACTTGCTTAACAAATAAACAATGTAAAAATTCAAAAAAATTAAAGGTCATGCTAGCAGGAAACTGAAGGCTGATACAGCATGAGTTATTTTTACCTTGGGATCAGACTGCATCAGTAGAGCAGGGCTGCAGTTTGTGGTTCAGTCAGGTAGTGCAGAAACAACTTATAGGGTATAAACTAACAGTCAAGTTACTATCTGGCTCACAACACTAAAATGTGTACATTGAAAACAAATGGATAATTTAAGAGGAATGCACAATTAACTGCTTATTGTCAGTTGTGAAACATGAAACATTATCAGATGTGAAATGTGCATGCAGAATAATATTATTATCCAAAACATTGCCAGCTATCTGTTTCACCAGGTGTTAAAATCAAAACTGTGACATTTGTAACATAAGAAATTCAAACTTGGTGTTATGTCTTAGTCACCAATTATGTGTGTCTCCATCTTTCTCTCTCTTGCTGCCTCTCCATTTGATACTGATATCACATACATTGTAAGCATATGTATTGGGGGGGGGGGGGTGGTAAATGTCAGAAGAAAATAGTGCTAAGAAAATCAGCTGGTAGCTACATTCTGCAAAGGCTCTAGTCATTTGTATCTTGCATGGCCAAAAGAGAAACATTTTCTGACAGGAATTAAATAACATGCTGCAGGTTGATGGCCTTTCAGTTCAGAAAATGAAGCACTATGTTATGTAAAGGCTAATTTGTATAGTGACAGAACATATGTTTGCATACTTTCTGACTATGATATGGGTACTGTATACTGGAAGACTACAGCCCTGGCTCACAAGAGTCTGACATCAGCCAAATGGCTCTTTTACTTATGCATGAACTTATGTATGAACTAAATTAAGGTGCTGCTAAAGGTCAAGTCTTGGCAAGGACTGCACATTTTTATTTTCTGTTTAGCTTGTTTTACTTCATTCTTCAGGGCATCCTATAGCAGTCTTGCTCACTTCCCGCCCTTCCTCATTCTGTTACATCATTCAAGTCTTGGCTTAACCAAGTAGCCCCTCTCTTCACTCAGATTATGCAGCCATACCACCCAGTTTTTTAGATTACACCTGTTTTTAAGTGGGGATGCCCTTCTTTTTAAAAGTGATATCTCTATGGCAGTGTTAACATATGTTCTTCATGTATGTGACTGTTGCATTCATCTCCTTAGGGAATTCTGTCACAGGCTGAGGTCTGTTCTCCAAACAGATTTTCAGAACTAAAAGCACCCTTCCCCCTTGACTGTTCATCTCAGATATCCTCACATACATAGCTTGAAGGAGACATCTGAAGGTATAATCTATTTTATACCGCCTTACTCTCCCATCTTCACTCATTTCCTTACTTATCTATTTTTATTTTATTAAAGTCTATTTCTCTCCCCGACTCTCTTTCTAAATAAGCCATAACCCCATTTTTTCTCTCGCTTCATATTGTAATTCCTGTTTGTATTATACTAACTTACCTTTAATTTCTGCATATAGTGGCTAAAGTTTCCCTAAATATTAAATCATTGCCATATAAGTTGTATCTATTCTTAACCAGTGTTTTCACATTATGTCTAATTTGGTATAATTTTTTTAACTGTATATATTTTTGCATTATTTTTGAAGAATGGAAAATTATTTTTCTTAAAATGTTTTTGTAATACTTTGCAGCATTTCTCCTTGGGCCTCTGCTGAAAATGGGTACCTACCCCAGTCAGACTTTCCTGATAATTAAATGTCAATCAATCAATCAATACATAAATAAATCTGCCTGCACCATCTTTAGTTCTTTCTTGCCAAGTTGCTGAATGTACAGCTTATCTGCTAGAACAAATTATTTACTAGTCCATAAGTCTAGGTCTCAGACTGAAGAAAAAGTAGGTTCATTGGGAACCCTCCTTTGTCCTTATTATACAGACTGCGCACCTCTTCTTTTGAATAAGTTTGTGTAAATGCCTGCATAGCATTCTACCCATATGAGGTACAAGGTATGAGTGCTGCTGATGCCAGATGATGTAAATGTACTTGTAAAAGGCATGTTAATTTTAAAGATGTTCATGATAAGCATGTGGTCTGCTTAGTTTTAGAGCAGAGCACAACTATCTGAAATATTTGTCAAGGCACTAAGCCAAAAAACCTAAGAGAGTGAGAGAGAGAGAGAAAGAGAGAGACATACAGACAGAAGTCAGTCTTGGCATGTATGAGTAAGAAAGTCCTCTCCCCAGTTGTGCAGAAGTCATCCCCATCATCTGACTCCCCACTCTAGTGTGGCTGATGTTTCCTGAAACATATAAGGAGAAGCATAGGGAGAAAGAAAGGGATCCCTCTTTGTCAGATGGTGTAAGCAGGGATCCTAGGTCTAAAGATGACAGGACCACGGAGACACTTGTTCAGCTCCTGGATGTCATGTCTGACATGACCAAGACTTCTGCTGATTTATCTTCTCCTCGGAGGCTGCCTTGTCTTTGGCTTCCCAGCATGTTCCACTGTACTGAAACAGCTCATATGTCTCTCCTATAACAGACACTGATTGGATAACCATTTGAGAATATTCCCTCATGATTAAAGAAAGGGAGGGGTGGTAACCCTGTATTTGTTATTGAGGAGAACATCCACCATGCTAAGAAGCCTAAGCCCAGGGATGTTTTTGCTCCAAGAACCATGACAGACACACATAAACTAAAGGCCACATTGAAGCTGTAGGTCTTTGCCAGACCCATACTGTCACAGGGTGAAATCCACCCCTCCCTCAGCCCCACTCAGTGTTAGATTCATCTGACTCAGGGATTGCTCATGTTTGTTTAGAATTTGAGATCTGGTTTTGTAGAGCCCTCTGTATCCGAAGTCTGACCACCCAAAAGACTTAGAGAAGTCTCTCTGACAGGAATTCAGAGTCCACTGATTCAGAGGAAGAGTAAGGTTGGCATAATGGTTAAGCTGTTTACCTTACAGACACAAGGTACAGGGTTTGAGTCTAACATAGGATAATTGTCTAAGCTTAAAATGGACCACAAGAGGCAGTTAGCCTAGTACTAATCTATGAGCCTATGAGAACTGCACTGTATATCCAGAATCTACTCCAACCCTATCGCACCACCAGACCACTAAGATCCAGCAACAAAAATCTCTTGCAGATCACTAAAGCCAATAACTCTGCTGGTGAAGCACTATTCTCTTGCATCATAGCCAAATTATGGAACTCCCTCCCACCCACAATTACCTCCATGCCATCATGCACCCACTTCAAAACTTTACTAAAAGCTCACCTAAAAACATGCTGGCTATGCCTTTGCAACTCCCACTCTAATATCACCCACCCCATCCAACCACTACCTTTCTTTCCACTCCACTAACTACCTTGATTATAGCAAGCTCAGATGCTCATAAGCCTAGTACTTATTATACAGCAGGAACTTCTTATTGTAACATTTGTTAATGTCTGTTATGTACTTCACAGATAAAGATTCTAATTGTCTACTGATGTACTATGTTCTTCATCTGTAAATATGTTGTAAGTAATTGCTATGTAAATTGTTAATCGCTATGTAATCCAATGTAACTATTGTCTGTTTATTTTAACTGGGGAGCTTTTCTCCCCGGGCCTCCGCTGAAAATGGACCTATGTCCAGTCGGACACACCCGGTCAACAAATATAAATAAATAAATAAATAAATAAATAAATAAATAAATATCACAGATGTCCTCTTCACTTTCCTGTGACACAGACAGTGAGGGTATTATTGCATGTTCTTTGTGTTTCACTGTTGCAGTCATTACATTTGGGTAATCTGCTAGCAGGTTGCCCTCAGTCGGCCTGAATTCCAAAGTCTTGGGTCCTGTTTCGGTTGCTGTCTTCTCTTCCATGACGTCAGGTCGCCAGGGGTATAAAACATGCAGCATACGCCATTTTCTTTAGTCTTTCTTGCTGCGCGGTGCCTGAAGCAGAAGCATTTTGCAAGTGCCGGTCGGCCGATTACTGAAATATTCGCATTTGAGTTTCAGAACCGAAGTCTTCAATAAAGCTAAGTACCCCGTTGGGGAAACTTTTTTCTTGCTTTTTACCGATGTCAGAAAAAGTTAATAATTGTATTACTTGTGGGAAGCAAATACCTCATAAGGATTTCCATTTATACTGCATTCCTTGCCTAGGCCCTGATCACAATGTGCCTGGCTGTCGGTTTTGTGCTAGATTTAACCAACGCACTATTAAGCGTTGGTATATTTTTGCATCTAAGTATTTTGGAAACAGATTTAACTACCCAGAGATGTCGTCGGATAGCAATCTGACTACAGGAGTACATAAAAAACACAAAGAAAAGGACAGAGAAAGACAATCGAGATCCAAAACCGACGACAGAGCTTCTCCTAAGCCAGTCACCAGTTCACCGGTACTCAGTGAGGCACTTTCGCAGCCTCTGATACCCACTACCTTCGAGTCACAGGCCTCTACTTTCACCCATGTGGAGTCGGCATGCCGCAAAATACTCAGGGTATTGGACCGACGGATGTATCTCCCTTGGATGGGTCCGGAGCCGCTGAGCAGGCACCGGCTTCTGAGGGTGTATTTAGACCTCAACATTTTTATATCAAACCGACGAAAGCTGCAAAACCAAAGGCAAAGACACCTTCTAAAACTAAAAAAATGATGCCTGAGCCACGTGCACAGGCCTCTATGCTTAAAAAGCAGATGATCAAAATGGCTGAAGACCTTATTACCTTGATCAGGGGTACCCATCCCCCTCCACATAAGAGGCCTAGGCAAGACACTGTCTAAGAATCTACAGATCAGGTTTCTATTTCTTCTGATTCCTCTTCTGATCAGGAATTATCTTTACCTCCATATGAGGATTCTGATGCTGAGGAGTCTATTCCATCTGCATCTCCTCCTGAGGATTATTCATTTGGAGAAACCTTGCATACCTTGAGGGAGTATTTTCACTGGGAGAGTCAAGACTTCTCAGAATCAAAAAAGAGGCTCAGGGATTTCCTCCTTCTCCCTCAGCACAAGCCTTTAGCCATTCCCCCCTGTGTTAGACATTGTGGATGATGTTATTTCGGAGTCAAGCCTGACCCCTGACTCTTTACCTCCGGCTCCCAGTAAGCCTGACAGGTATTACAGGGTCCCTGACTCTCATAAATTTTTATTTAGAAACCCTGCTGCTGATCCTGAAACTATTTTGCAGGGTCCAAAGAGAGCTAAGGCCTCAACAGCAAAAAACCCTACCCCCTCCGACAGAGATTCAAGGGCGCTGGACAGATGGGAGAAAAAGGTTTATAGATTTGCAACTTTGGCAATTAGGGCCCTAAACTGTCAATTTCATATGCTTAAGTACCAACAACATGTTATGGGATTGCTGAAACAGAAAATTATGTTAATTTCAGAATGTGCAGAAAATAAGGAATTGCAGGAATTATTGCATGCAGCTGAACAAGTTGGAAAGCATACTTTGCAATGTGGTTTTGTTTCTTTAGAGGCCTCCTGCAGGGCCGCAGTTACTGGATCTGTGATTAGAAGGCATGCCTGGTTAAAGGAACAAAATTTGCCTGATCATGTTAAAGCTAAATTGCTAGATGCATCTTTACAGCATAATTCTCTGTTTGGTATTAAGACAGAAGAGGTTTTAAAAAAAATGGAAGACAAAGCTAAGTCTATGCAAACTGTTAAAGATTTCTTGCACGTGCAGCCACCTAGATTCAGTAGACACTGGCCTACAAAAAATTGGTCCTTTCCTGTGTCAGACAGAGCTCAAAGGGGCAAATCCAGACGCCCTAAGGGTTCCGGGTACCAGGCTCAAGACTCATACAGGTCAAAGCAATGGGGCACATCCACCTCCAAATCTGGAGGAGATAAAGCGCAAACCTACAGAAAGCAATCCCAATGACTTCCCCCTGCCTACACCAAGCACTTATCTTGTGGCAGCACCCATATGGGGAAAATTAGCACTTTTTGCACAAAATTGGCAGTTCATAACCCAGGACAAATGGGTACTGAACATCGTATCACAGGGATACAGATTCCATTTCCACACTCTGCCAATGACAAATGGTTGGCCAGACCTGCCAAAAAAACAATGGGCAGAGGCTCAGAAACAGGTTACGTCCCTCATGGATATGGGGGCCATTCAGACAGTACCAGAACAGGAAAAAGGACAAGGTTTTTACTCAAGACTGTTCTTAGTACCCAGAAAGGACAAGGCCTGGTGGCCAATACTGGATTTATCGATTTTGAACACATACCTGAACATTCCAAAATTCAAAATGCTCACTTTGCAACAGCTTCTGCCCATGCTGGGCAAGAATGCTTGACTGGTGACTTTAGACTTAAAAGAGGCATACCTGCATGTCCCAATAAGACAGTCGTGCAGAAGATACCTCAGATTCAAGGCTGGCTTAATGCATTACCAATTCTCTGCACTGCCCTTAGGCTTATCTACTGTGCCCAAGGTCTTTACAAAGTGCCTGGCACCAGTAATTGCATTTTGCAGGCAAAGAAGTATTCAAATATATCCTTACTTGGACGGCTGTCTCATTCAGGCAGAGAACAAGGACACTCTTCTGCGACACCTGGTGCTTGTGAAAAGGCTTCTAGCATGCCTAGGGTACACAATAAATGAAAAGAAATCACAACTGGTACCCTCTCAAAAGATAAAATTCCTGGGAGCAAGCTTGCATACAACTGCCCAGATGGCTTACCTCATACCAGACAAACAAAGGCAACTGACTACTTACTTCAAACTGATGGCAACAAAAACCCAGTCTTCTGCAAGACAAATTCTGCAGGCTCTGGGCTTCATGGCATCCTGCATCCTACTAATTCCATATGCAAGACTGCATATGAGGAAACTTCAATGGTACCTAAAGAGTTTATGGAGTCAACATTCACACAGTCTGGAAACAATGATTCCACTCACCCCTGCCTGCAACAGGAGTTTCTATGGTGGGCAAAGGCCTGTCACCAAAACTTGGGATGGCCCTTCACTCTAGCCCCTGCCAACCAAACCTTAACAACAGATGCATAAGATTATGCCTGGGGGGCCCACATGGCAGGAAGATGCATTCAGGGCATATGTGCACCCAATCAAATGCATCTACATGTCAACCAGAAAGAGATGCTAGCAGTTCAAAATGCCCTAACAGCTTTCAAGGACTTACTTCATCCAGGACAACTACTGATAAAGATGGACAACACCACAGTCATGTGGTATATAAACAAGCAAGGGGGCACACACTCATACCCCCTTTGCAGACTAGCCATGGCACTGTGGGACACAGCTTTGACCTACCAAATAAATCTTCAAGCTCAATTCCTGCCAGGAAAACAGAACACTCTGGCAGACGATTTAAGCAGAAACCTTATGGATCCTCATGAGTGGAAACTAAATCCACAAGTATTCAGCATGATAACAGAGAAATGGGGGAGCCCAGACATAGATCTATTTGCCTCCCCTCAAAATTATCAATTGAAAAGATTCTGCCCAAGGACTTATCACAGACAAGCATGGAAAGTGGACGCCCTGTCCTTCAGCTGGAAAAACATGTCAGTTTATGCCTTCCCTCCTCTGCCTCTTCTACCCAAGGTCCTCCTAAAAGTCAGACAAGAGAAGCCAAAGATGATATTAATTGCCACAGACTGGCCCTGCCAATACTAGTACCCAATCCTAAGGAACTTGTCTCAATACTCAGCTTGGACCTTGTCTCAAAGACCACAAACTACTGTCCCAGCCAAACAATCAGATCCTGCACAATCAACTACAGACTCTGAACCTGGCAGCATGGCTAATCATGTAATCATACAAACGACACCTCTCAGTAAAGCTGTGATGGATGTCATTTTGGAAGCCAGAAGGCCTAGTACTAGAAAATCTTATGCTGACAAATGGAAGAGATTCTGTGCTTGGAATCAAGCAGAAGGAACTGATACAGCAGAACCCCATATTCCTCAGATATTACAATACTTAACTGAGACGCTTGACAAAGGCCTATCTTTCTCGTCAATCAAAATCCATGCCTCTGCCATTTCGGCTCATTACAATACAGAGCCACCAATCTTTTCTCATCCTTTACTAAAGCAGTATCTTAGAGGAGCCAAAAACCTAAGGCCTCCTAGAAGATCACCATTACCTGCATGGGACCTCAATTATGTGTTGGAAAAGCTCACCCAGACAGGGTGTCTCTGAGGACAAATCTTACTTTTATGTCTAAGTTGGTTTCCAGTGTGGCTCTTAACCAAACAATTCATCTGACAACTTTTTATCCAAATCCGCAGAACAAAGGGGAGAGAATTCTGCATTCCTTGGATGTACACAGACAGCTAAGATTCTACTTGACTAGGACAAAAGCTCTAAGAAAAACAGAACAATTACTAGTGTCATTTGCTGCAGGATCAGAGGGAAAGGCTACCTCAGAGCAGACAATTTCAAAGTGGATAAGCCACTGCATCCGTTTCTGCTACTTACACCATGGTAAACCTGTGCCCAAGGGCATTAGGTCTCATTCCACCAGAGCTGCAGCTACTTCAGCAGCCTGTCTCAGAGGAGTACCAACCAAAGACATTCTAGAGGCTGCTACTTGGAGTTCTGTTCACGCCTTTACAAAGCATTACCATTTGCCTCTCTACTCTAAGTCCAGGGCAGGCTTTGCCACTGCAGTGCTGCAGGGCCTTATAGCCACACCTAATGCTGTTTAGCTCCAGCCTCCCAACCATAGCTTTGGGATTCTACCCAAATGTAATGACTGCAACAGTGAAACACAAAGAACATAGTACAGTTGTGTACACTTACCATAAATGTAGATGTTCGAGTGTATTCACTGTTGCAGTCCAGGTTACCCTCCCGCCATCCCCCTGTCATTCTACAGTTTATCTTTCCTTCTCTATCTTCTACAACCTATGTGGTGTATTTGCTTGTAGATGAAGGTAAAGTTTATGTTGATGCATGTGTATATATATATATATATATATATATATATATATATATATATATATATATATATATATATATATATATATATATATATATATATATATATATATATATATAATATTGCTACCTTTTTGGGGGTACCTGACATCGGGGGCAAGAAAAACTAAAGAAAATGGCATCAGCTGCATGTTTTATACCCCTGACGACCTGATGTCATGGAAGAGAAGACAGCAACTGATGCAGGACCCAAGACTTTGGAATTCAGGCCGACTGTGGGCAACCTGCCAGCAGATTACCCAGATGTAATGACTGCAACAGTGAATACACTCGAACATCTACATTTATTGTAAGTGTACATAACTGTACTTTCTGACTCACCTAGAAAGACAAATAATTTGGAGATTCTATTCTTCTTCTTCTTCTTTCGTCTTTTTCCCAGTTAGGGGTCGCCACAGCGGATCATCTGTCTGCTCACGATTTGCAGTGGAGTTTTACGGTGTTGAGTTGCCAGCCCGGCGCCCAACCTTCCACAGAAGGCACACACATGCACACACTCACACCTAGGGCCAATTTAGAGTGTCCAATCCACCTACTGCATGTCTTTGGGATGTGGGAGGAAACCGGAGCACCTGGAGGAAACCCACGCGACCACAGGGAGGACATGCAGACTCCGCACAGAAGGCACCCCAGCTGAGAATTGAACCAGAGAACCTCTTGCTGTGAGGTGGCAACGCTAACCGCTGCACCAGATTCTATTAATAGATAGTATTTCAAATGTCAAGAACAAGAAGTCTTTGCTTCTCAAAAGAGGAATGTAGCACTTCTGGGATTACGGCCTCCTGAAGTGGTAGCTATCCGTTCAATCTGAAAACTCCCTCGGATTTGTTTGATGCTGCCTGTCTGGATCTAGACTCTCAACCCCCTGTCCCTATGAGGCCAGACCAGTTTTATAAGGTCCAGGATCCTCACAAAGCTATTTTTAAAAATTGCATTGGAAACCAGAGACAACATCTGGTATTGGCTGTGTGTGATTAAAACTCTGTAATGGTCTAAAATTTACTTTACTGTGCTTGCTGAGCTGTTTACAAAACAGCCCAACACTACGTCTGCTCTAGACTGGGAATAACGTGATCACTTCTTAGTACAGGGCTTCCTGCTTTCAGTAGGCAGAGACATCAGAAAAAAAGTTGCACATTGGGGTGCTGTATGAAGCAGCAGGGAACTTTTCCTTTTGGCTGAAGTTGTTGCAAGTGACCTGAGGTCCCACTGCCTCCCTGGCCTTCTTTCCATGGGTTTGTTTACTCTTACCCTGCACCAGTAAAAAGGCCCTTGTTTAGATGGGTAAATCTGATTGTACTGGGGAAGTGGACAATGGAACCTCTGTTTAAAAGATTTATATTCTTCCTTCCATCCTGCAGTTTCTTTAGTACACAGAAAGTTTGGGGTCCAAAGAGCAGCTGTTTGAAGCTGTGTCATCGCAGGTTCAGGAGAGTCATCTTGGTGACTCCATCCTGTACTCTCCTACAAACTTCCATGATCTGCTTCATATTCCTGATATTTTATGATTTGAGTCAGACAATTTAGCATTTTAAAGGCTGGCAGATGCATACACCTTCTGCACGTACCACTTTAGCAACCTGATTTCTCTATCATTCAGAAAACTGTTGTGCTCAAGTGTCAGTTTAGCTCCTCAAGCAGATTCCAGTCACACTATTTGTGGATTTCCAACAATGGCAACTGGTGACTTCAAAGCAAGGGGAGCTGCAAGAAACAACTAAACAGGTGGGGTAACTGGAATGAGGTGGGGATTTATTACAGCATGTCAGTGATCATTACCTGTAATCAAACAATAGTTGTAGTCATTTACGTTTGTCCACAGATTGCCCCAGTACGTAACTACTCATTATTTCCTCTTTACTAACTATATACATACCAGCTGTCTGACTTGCAGTCAACAAGGCCTGCCTTATGTGAAATGGAGCCCTAGACAAATGTCTTCATTGACCCCTCTGATGCACATTAGTTCCCCTTGCGCTTGTTTTTGTACTCTCATCCTCATACCATTAGGACTTCTTCATAAACATCTAAGATGAATTTCAAATCATATGACAAAAGATGTGCCTTCATGCTTGCATAATGCAGTGATTCAGAATCTTGGAATGGTAGGTATTATTGTAGGATATCTGATTTACACTGGTAGGGTCTTTTTGTATCATGGTTTAGGTGAGATGGTTTAGAAGTGTGCTTTATGTGCCAGTGAGTGCTAAACAGTTAATTCTACCTCCTTTGCTTTGCAATTAGACATTTTTTCTCTGACTTTCATTGAAGTTTGACTTACATGTGTTTGAGGAAGTCCTAATGGAATGAAGATGAAAAGTCTAAAACAAGTTCAATATTTTTCTCTTGCGTGACATAATTCATTGTGAACTTTGCATTACACATACCCAGTTTCCCTAGTTAACAAATGTAAATTAGCAAATAAACACATACTTGTATAAACATTTTTTGCATCAGCAGCAGTACTAATTAAGCGATTTTAAGTTCAAAATAGGTCACTATCTAAACAAAAGTAGATTTAGACCTGGGGTGATGGCTGCTTGATGTCTTGCAACTCATTGATATTGAGTCTAAGTACCACCTATTACTGACAATGAACTATTGTCTGTTTTCTTATTGGTTTTATAGCTCTTGGGGATGCCATTTATTGCCTCTCTTGTTTCCATAATATTTCTGTTCAGTGAGACTGTCACATCCAGAATCACTATTTCAGAGAATATTATTTTTTTAACTCATAGTTATCTGGTACTCTACTTTAACTGAATTCATTCTCTTTAGGGCGACCACGGTGGTGCAGCCGTTAGCATTGTCACCTCACAGCAAGAGGTTCTCTGGTTCGATCCTCGGCTGGGGTGCCTTCTGTACAGAGTCTGCATGTCCTCTCTGTGGTTGCGTGGGTTTCCTCCGGGTGCTCTGGTTTCCTCCCACATCCCAAAGACATGCTATAGGTGGTTTGGACACTCTAAGTTGGCCCTAGGTGTGAGTGCATGCGTGTGTGTGCCTTCTGTGGAAGGTTGGGCGCCAGGCTGGCAACTCGACACTGTAAAACTCCACTGCCAATCATGAGCAGACAGGTGATCTCCTGTGGCGACCCCTAACTGGGAAAAGCCGAAAGAAGAAGAAGAATTCTCTTTAATCTGGATTTTATATTGTTTAATTATGAATCCAGGCCTATTTAGCAGAAGTGACTGCTTGATTTTGTTCATTAAAGCTTTTGTTATACTGGGCCCTTGTTCCATCAATTCTGCGAAAACATGGAACAAGTATTTCTAACTGTGCCATAGCTTTTGTATTTGTTCATATTACAGATTTTGGCTAGAGGAATGGAATAAGGCAATATTTAGGCACAAGTCATACAGAATGTATGTGCTGATTGAGGAGATAAACACAGTTGCCCTAGATTTGCAGCCTCCTGCTCCTCTTACTACAATTTATTGCTTCCCATGAGTGTTTTTATATTGGCTTATAATGCTCACACAAATAGCCAGTTGCAGTCAACAACACTATCTATGTAAAGTTGTTTGTTCTTAGCAAAAGAACGTCACGTCTAATTCTTGGAAATGTTTACCTGCTTATCATTTTTCAGCATAACCATCATTCAAAAGTAATTAGTAATGCTCTTACAGTATGACTGGGGCTGTCGTCACATGGGTAAGTTAAACCTTGACATTCCACAAGCTGACTATTTCTGTGCTTAGGGTTTATTTCAGTTCTCCAGTTTCAGGTTTCTCAGACAAACTAGGAACATTTCAGACTACACACAGCTAGATGGATGAGTTATTATTATAATAGTCTGAGTGGTAGCCTCAAGCAGTAACACCAGTTTTTTAGAACAAAAGTTAAAAGTAATTTTGCACTGCATCAGTGAGAGGAAAACACACACACCAACGCTAAATGACACAATGTTCATTTATACTGCAGGAGTGTTACAGAAAAACAGTGGAATCTGACGCTGGTAAGTGAAAATGAAAATGCAGTTCTGCACTGCATTCCAAGTTTTCAAATTTATTTTAGATATTGTCTTTGGGGAAGGGCAGGGATAAGACAGGGATTCATATAATAGATCTGACAGTTAACACACTGAGTCCATGACCTGGAAATCCAAACAAATGTAACCTATCCCCTTTAAAGGCATGAAAAATGAAAACAATCCAGCAAAACCCAAAATAACCCCCTAAATAAATAAATATGAATAAGAGAGGAAAAGGTAAATAAATAAACCTTCCACCCAGAGTATTTGTGGAAGGGCTATGCTCCAGCACCATACTTCTCAACTTCTTTACTAAGGAATTCAGAACCAATCAAGAAACAATGGGTGAGCGAAGGACAGACACTGAGGACAATTTTTAACTATTACTCTAATTAACTTTAAAAAGTTAATAGAACAAGTTTTGCAGAAAATGATTTTTAAGGGAAAGGACAAAAATATGAGACAACATCAGGGATGTTTTGCAAATTCAGGGACAGCTGAGAGGTATGCCCTGCACTCTCAAGGGATACAGTAACTCCATTATTAGACAAGCCTGTAAACCGTAGCAACTCCAGAAACTGTGCTATTTGTTTATAGCACAATTTCACATTCAGTAAGAAAGACAAAATCCACACTTCAGAGCAGAAACTCTTTACATTCAACAACTTTTAAAACTTAAACTTTGACTACAAGAATTTGACAGTTTGGCTTGAAGCAACTATATGCTCCCATGGGTTAGTAGCTATCGCTTGTCAAGATGCTAACCACAATGGAACGTGGCCAAGATAGTGACTTGGGTGCACCAGATTTTAGTTGCACTGTACTATTATAGCAATAACCAACACCTGGGTGTGGGTAATGCTGGATTTACCCACGGTTGGTGTGGTTTGGTCACGAGGGCGAAGCCCGAGTGGCCAAACAAAGCCAACTGTGGGTAAATCCAGCATTACCCACACCCAGAAGTGGGTTATTGCTATTATACAATGATATTATTTAAGAAAAAAAATAATTACTTTTCTTAAATAATGACATTGTATAATGCCTCCTTTCTGCCCTTCTGCAGCTGTCTGGTATTCTGCGGCAGTTCTGATGTACTGCGCATGCATATGCCTATGCAGTACATCAGAGCTGTGGGCAAAAGCAATGGAAAAAGCAAGATCTCCATTGCTTTTTACAAACTGTTTTGCTATGTTAAATGGGTTTAACATAGCGAGACAGCTTTAAAAAAAGCAATGGATTCTCCATTGCTTTTATTAAAGCTGTCTCGCTATGTTAAACCCATTTAACATAACGAGACAGTTTTGAAAAAAGCAATGGAGAAAGCAAGATCTCCGTTGCTTTTTGCAAACTGTCTTGCTATGTTAAAGGAGTTAAAGGAGCTGAAGCAACGAAGATCTTGCGTTCTCCATTGCTGTAAAAAAAGAGTTATAGTAATGGAAAAAGTCCGGGCGACCGGATCTTTTTCCATTACTATAACTCTGATTTACAACGTGCACGCTGACCAATCAGCGTGCATGTTTTTGAATATTAATGGGGGGGTCGTATAATATACAGTTTTTGACAGGATTTTATTGGCAAATTTTATGTAGTCAGCACTAGGAATTAAGGAAATATGTTTTCGCCTCAGGATCACCTTATACTAGTAAAAAATAGTAATAATTCATAAAATTCCTGTTAAAATATGTATGAACAGACCACTTGAAGGATGGGCAAGACACCATCTCTACAAACAAGGATTTTCAGAAGTGTTATCCATACAAGAATTATCCTTAAAACAGACAAAAGGTGGACTATATACAAGAGAATTGTAACAAGTTTGAATTTCTAAAAACTATGATCCAATGGCAAAATACTTGTCTAGGCATTATAGAGATATTTAAATGACATAAAGAGAAAACTGGATGAGCAAACAGACCACACTGAATTTTGATAAAGCAAAATAATTATAAATAAGATGGATGACCTAGAAAACCCAGGGAAGAGGAACTATTGTAAGGATTTTTGGCGTGCCTGAGTGATGGAAGGAGAAATTGTGATCAGTTTGCTCAATGGATGGATTTCAAAAGTATTAAACCTGGAGGAGGGTTTGTCGTATGGTATAGTGAGAACCAGAAATGTCTTATAAAACATCCAGTTAAGGAGGAAGTCCCTCCATGGTCTAAGATTGTCAAATTCATCTCACATCTGAAAAAAAAAAATATTAGAACTGCTTGGGTAACCACACCCCTCTGAAAACTTGTAGTTCTGTCAACAGATATGATAATGACTATTCACAGAAAGTAATGAAAAAAAAAAGGAATGTATGCTCACCACTGGTAAAGTCCCTAAAAAGTGTGGTATTAAGTGTTATACTTTATTTTCAGCAATATTCAGAATATTTATTTCGGTAGGAACAACTAATTTTGACTCTTTAGAAGATGTCCTGGACTGGAGCCATACAAACCTAAACAGACAATCAGAGAGAGAGAGAGAGACTTGGATAGAAGACTGTTTGGTCTAACAACAACAAAAAAAAGGAATCATCAAAATGGAACATTAATACAATGGAACAGGGTGTTTAGCTAAATAAAGTCTATCCAGTAATATATGTAGAAACTTCATACAAGTGTATGTCTTTCTGGAATTCAGTGTGACATTATTATTATAATACAGGTTTTGAAAATAAATATTATTACTTTAATTAGTCAATTTGAATATAAAATAGCTTTTCAAGCTGTGTCCTATATTTAAGGATAAGGACTGTATATAAAATATATTGTTTGGCAATTAATTTGTAATATATATCTATATCTATATATCTATCTGTATATATATATATATATATATATATATATATATATATATATATATATATATATATGTGTGTGTGTGTGTGTGTGTGTGCGTGTGTGTGTGTACTTAGCATATTGTGGCTTGATGAAATATACTGTTTCATAGTAATTTGAGTTTTTCTTTTAAAATAGAGTATTACTATCCACATACTACTGCTTTACACAATTTGCGCATTTGATATGCAAATCAGCTCATTAATATGCATTTCACTGTTTCAGCAGTTTTCTGTTAATACAAAGCTTTTTTCTTAGACTAAGCTCAAGCTCCCTCAGTTGTTTAAGCAATTAAAGTGAATGTTTAATCTCAAGGTATAAAATAATATATAATAAGCTGCAGAATCACTGACTTTTTACTGCACAATAGGATAAGCTTCCAGAGCAGAGAAATAATACAGAATACGTTGAGTTTACCTGCATTATATATTCTTTTTCGTTAAGCGAATGTTCATCTATTTTCATAAAATATGTCTAGAATTACTTATTTACTTGTAGAGATGCATTATCACTACAGTAGTGAATGAAGCACAGTGTGAGGTGGCAGTCATGCATAGATACAACATGATTTGTTTTTGGATGCTGACTCATACGTAGCAGTATGTCTGCTCAGAATTGTTCACTTTTGTTTCTCTTCCTCAATTCTAGTATTGAAATATATATTTTGATCTGATTTTACAGACTGTCTTATGTATATGGTATTCTGTTCACTTTTCAATTTTTTCCTTGACAGTCAGGAAAGTCTTATCTGCTTATAACTGTGTTGCCAGATTAGTCTTTTGTTTGTTTTAACTGGCAAACTTGGGGTGGGAAATGTAACCATTAGTAGTCAATTAAGCTAATCAAAAGTATTTTCAGATATATGTTGTTTCCAAAGGAAGCAGCCTTAAAATTTCAGCACCAGATTACTTATTTATTTTATTATTTATTGACATTTGTTGACCAGGAAAGTCCACTGGGCCTGAGACCCATTTTCAGTAGTGGCCTGAGGAGAAAAGCTTCAAGTTACATGAAAATCATTACATGAATTTGTAAGGAAACAATTACTTATAAAGCAAGTGAAATAATACAGAAATCTATCTGAACAGCACATATCTTATAAAAAGGCACACTGCAGTAACAATGGAACATTAGCATGTAGGAAAATCATACAGTTAGAAATATTTAACAATACAGCTCAATTTTTTTTGGGGGGGGGGAGTAGGAAAAGGAAAAGGTAAGTGTAGTGGGAAGGTAGAATTAGAGAGTTAAACTTAAAGGTAGGATAGATATAGTTTAAATGTTATAGCTAGGTGGTGGGAATATGTAGATTATGGGTGGCATGTATTTAATGGTAGTATTAAAAGTAGAAAGTGACAGAGAAGAGAAAATGAATTAAGATAGTTGTATAGATCTGTGCACTTTAGTATCTGCATTTTAATAACATGTATTGATAGGGTTGCCACCTTTCGTTGTGGCTAAAACTGGAGTAAGGCCACACCCCTCACATCACCAGTATCCATGCTCACCGCCGTCCCTTTTCCCACCCACACACCGCCCATTTCGTGACACCACAGCAACATCCCCGGGCGGGGAACACCCTCTTTTTCCATTGCTAATGCCTGCTTTTGGCTGATTTACAATGCTTTTCTGTAAAAAAAAACATAGTAAATCAGTCGATTTGCAAACTCCGATAGTCTGCTTCCTTTTATGATACAGAATACCAGAGTTTGTACAGTGTTTTCCAGATTACCGGAGAATCAATTTGATTTCCGGATAGTCCAGAACAAAAATGGAGGGGTGGCAACCCTATGTATTGAAGCAACTAATTTTTTTAGCTGTACAGTATTGTTAATACATATTAGATAAAGCATTCAGACAGATTATTAATGCAATGCAAGTGAAATGTCTCACATATAATGCTTATTATACAATGACAGGTCATTTACATGCAAAACATATGCATGCTGATTGGCTAGCCCAATCAGCATACCCTTTATAAATCAAGCATATAACAACAGAAAAAAGTCCAGTTGCCTGTACTTATTTCTATTAATATAGGCTATGGGACTTTCTAGTTTTCTTGAGCTAAGAGGTTGAGAAGTATGTATGGAGGGCAGAGAAAATACAAAGAAAATCAGGTAAATTATGTAAAACTAAAGAAACATACCTGATTTTCCTTATATTTCTAAACTGTACAGATTTAAAACTTAAAAAAAAAAGCAACGGAGATCTTCCTGTGCTTGCTTTCTAAAGCACTGATGTACTGCATGTGTGCATAAGCATATAACTCCCGTATGCATGCGCAGTACATCAACAAAGCCACAGGATGCAGAAATAATGAGGAAGAATACCACTGCTCCATTATACAAAGACATTATTTAAGAAAAGTAAGTAATTTTTTTCTTAAATAATGCCATTGTATAATAGCAATAACCAACTCCTGGGTGTGATATATTGAAGATTTACCCACGGTTGCCTTTGTTTAATCACTTGGGCTTCACCCTTGTGATTAAACTACACCAACTGTGGGTAAATCTTCAGTATACCACACCCAGTTGTTGGTTATTGTTATATTATGGAATATAGAAACTGAACAATCTACAGAAAGCTAGTAATAAGAATTCTGGTGAGAGTTTGTACAGTTGGCTAAAACTGTAAGCTCTTGATAGGCTGTTTTGTTGTTGTTCATGGCTTGATTCCTACAACCTTTATCTGATGACAATGTCACATCTAGACAATGTTCCTGGTCTTTTGGAGGAATAGGATGGGCTCCTTGGTGGTCTCCTTGACTGCATGTCTTGTGGTTACCTATGAACATAAAGATCAAACAAATGTTTAAAATGGAAACACACTAATACGTGAGAAGAAAAATGAAATATTTTTCACCATTGCAGTTTAAATAGCATATAAATAACCTGCGTAAATTATCTATTTGATATATGTAGTGCTCAACACATTTAAAGTAAGGGCAACTAGTGTAAGTGGGTGTAAAAGAGAAAGGAACATTAAAAGGTAGTTGAATGAGATTTCTGCTCAAACTAGGAACCTCAAGTTCCATGGAAGTGAATTGGTTTGGTTGTTGTTTAGTTGTCTTTAATATTATTAATTTTTTTTTTGATTTTTGTGTCTATGTCAAATAAAATAGGCTTTCAGGCAGTAGTTATCCTTTTGTTTTCCTACAGCTATTATTCTTTTTTAAACACCTTTCTTAAATTATCACTTAAGACATAGGCATACCTACATTAATAGAAAAGATAGCAAACCATATTAACATTTGACATATTCACCTCCCTATTGAAATGTTGGCACTGGTAATGCCAAGTGCTGAAAGACCGAAAAAAAAAAGAAAAAGAAAAAAGATCACAAAGCCAGGAGAAGAGTAATATTGAACATTGTTCTTCTTAAATCTTCTTTTTTGCAGGTGGGCTAACCTCTCACAGTCCCAAACTTATATACACCATCTCTGACATCACCATACCTTGGAGTAAAGGAAATATTCTGAGAAATGGCAGTCTCAGACGGGGTATGTGTGAGTCTGAGCTTTCAGCCACTCAGTCTCCATGTTTCTGGACTCATTATAAAGAGTCCTGACATTTCAAATGGTTACTGTCATATACATATATTATACATTACATATGTACTTCTTTCTTTTCAATAATCATTCACTCAAACATTAAATATTAAATACATTGTTTAATTCTTGCCATCCTTTAAACCTCACTACTCTTTCTGAACATTATTTTGCATGTATTGTTCAAACAAATTCCATTTATTTTTATTTAATTTGCTCCTTCCCTTTTCTAAAGATCTCACCTCTAGTTCTCTATCAGCTTTAAAATATTTAATACTTTGGACTTCCAAGATGGCTGTACACTGGTCAACAGCTTAACTTCATCTCTCCCTGCGTGGAAACAGAAAGTGAGAAAAAGGAATGCTATTGAAACTGTATTTTGAGTAAAATTCAACTACTGGTTAGAAAGTCCACTGACTGGATGCAGCAAAGAATAAATCTGTAAAAGAAACATGAGTACTTTGAACCTAAAGCAGAGTTTAGTGTTGCAAGATGGAGATGATCAGGGCTACAAGAAACAACACTGACATTTCTGATTATAAATCATCAATCACATTGGTGAAATATGGTTTTGCAAATAAAAGTGGCTGAGAAAAGTCTGGACTTTTGTTGACTTTGTTAAATTTGGGAGTGGACTGTTAACTATTTGCACCATATTATGTCTTTAATGTTTAGAAGGACACTAAAGGGAAAAAAGAAGTAACTATAAGATAAACAATTTTTGTTCTTATTAGTATTTGTATAAAACAGTTCATGACATAAACTGCATGTTATATTGTAAAACAGTTTTATACAGTATGCAGTCAAGGTATTTTAAATGTGTGGAGTCTTTTCAATGACCTTTGCATGCGATAAAGATACTAAAGTAAGCAAGCACTTTTTTAGTTGTAAGAAATATAGATTTTGTAGTATAAACAAGAGAAGAAAGGCTGAACAGAAGCAAGTTCAAATTAATATAGTGCTGTGACTAAGGCTGCTAGGGTGGGGTGTAAATATGTGTAGAACTAAGATGATAGTTTCCCTTGCTTTTACAAGGATGGATTTCTTGATTAATATCTTTGGCTTAAGCTATGAACTTTCTGTAAGCAAATAGGCTTGAAAAATAAGATGGAATGATGAAAACCCCGAAAAAATGCCAATTTTCTTGCATTTGCAAATAAATTTGCTTGTTTTTTTATTAGTAAATGTTCAGTGATAGACTAGAAGTCTGCAGCAGAAGTAGTTTAGCCTGGGGGAATTGCATATATTATCTGATTTACAAAGATTCCTTCAAGCATCTGCAAGTCGTTAGCTTTTTTTTTCATTGCTGTCTGCTTTTAAATGGAGACAAGCTGTCTGCAGGTACAAGCAATTAATCTTCAGAATTCTGAGCGTTCTTTGCTGAAGGAAATAGAAAATTTAAAGGTACAATGAATGACAAGCAGTTCAGTGAAAAATAAAGTTTGAAATTATGGGAAGTGGATAAAGAGATAATAGTCTTCACAGCAACCTTAATTCTTTAATGCATTTAATAGAACAGTGCTTAATTTAGTTTTATTTAAAGTTAGCTAGTGAACCTTTATTTAGGGCTAAAAAAATAATATTTTCTGAAAATATACAAGCTGTTTTTCATATCTGGGAGGGGAATAAAGAAAAGAACAGACATCAATCAGTGTAGGTGGGAACACAAGCTGTAACATGCACTTTACCAAGGGTAAGTTTATTTAGATTATGTTATGCCTGTGGATGCAGCTGTTGATATGTGGCAATTGTCCCCTTCTGGATGATTAAACCTTATTTGTTAAAAATGTACATAGCTTTGTGTGTTTGTTCTAAGTTTATTGAGAATAGGGATGTTTCGAAAATATATTTTTAATTTTTTTTGTTTAGGGTTTTCATTTAAACAAAAAGTCTTGAGAAATGTTACATATGAGGTTCAGATGGAGATGAGAAGAGACACGTGTATATAATATCATCTGCCAAACATTAGTGTGTGCATGTGAGACAAAAGTTTGAAGTCACTCCCTTCCCCATTACCTCCATGACTCTGGCGAAGAGTCAGCATCTCCTTTTCATGTTGCCTCTGCCTGTCCTTCTCTTCAGCTTATATTTCCAAATGCCTGGCCTCAACTCAAGTATCTTTAGCTCCAGACGGATTTTTAAGTCATCTGTAGAAAGGTTGAGCTGTCCATTCTCTGAGTGTTGTAGATCTCCAAGGCCAGTTTGATCATCCTCCTAGTTGCTATTTCCTGATGTAGTCAGGTTTCCATGCACCAGTCCTTTAGCCTGGCACATCTCAGCCAACTGGTTCCTTGAACAGCTTGCCATACTCCTCTGCTGACATGCTTGCCTGCTTTCCCTGACTAACTAAGCTAACAAAAGAAATAAAAAACACCTTAATTGATCACTGTACACAAGCTACAGGAATTCAATGTCCACACCACTACAAGCCAATTAGTATGTGATGTGGCTAACTCACCACTATCAAACAATTAATATTTGATGTGGATATCCCACCATTGCCAAACAATTAATATGTGATGCCCGTGTACTGGCCCAGTAATCAAGGAGCCTCAATCCTCACCACTAGCACCAGTGATGGGCGTCCACATTGGGAGGATAAGTACACACACAGTAAAGTACAATTTTCCTTAAGAGCACACAGAGATCATAATCGGTCTGGGGCTGGTTTCTCCCTTCCTCTCCAGATCCCCAATAAAACTCCCCACTGGCACAGCTATAGGGTCCAAATCTCAGGCTAGTGGTCAAGCTAAAACTTCCAGCACCCTCTCTGTCAAACCAGTGCTTCGTGTCCCAGCCCAAGTAGCTGACACATGCACACACTCTTTAAGATTTGATTTATATACAAACACACAGACACTCCTGGGGAAGGCTGGCACAGGTTCTCCAGCTATGCACAATTTCAGCCCAGACTATAAGGTAGTATCAACTGCCACCACCCACAACTATCAGCTACTATAAGGCCCTTCCCAAAGGGTGACCAATTTCACTGTGTAATGTTATTATTATCCAATTAGTAAGTGTGATGAACAGCAAGGGTATTGGAGTGGCTTTGTACAGTATCACCAAATACATGCAAGTACTCTAGAGCTTAAAACATCTCCACACAAAACAGGTACAGTTAAAAGGTTTAAAAATATTTAATAAGTAATAAAAACACAAGGCAATACTTATTACTTCACCACAATGACATTAGAGAGTTCAGAAATCACAGGAAATAATTTAAAACAATATTTAGGACAGTCTGGCATAAATATAGAAAACAGCTAGACTAATCTGGCTAAATTCCTATCTAACTCTAAGACAAATCACTGTTCTAAATACTATTTACATACAGAGCAAGCATGTGCTGGTGAGTGGATGTTCTTACTAGATTTAAGACAAGCTACAAAATGCTCTTCTTTCTTTCTGAGATAGCCCTTAAATTGATAATACACAGTACTGCTGAGTCATTTCAGATTACATAATTCTTAACACCTCTGCTGAAGTTTCCCAGGCTGACAGAATTCAAAATTTAACATATCTTTATAATCTTGCACCTGCCAGGAAACCATAGCAATAAAGGATACTTTATATGTAAAATGTGGTAATTATCTCTGTCTTAAAACAATAGAAAGAATTTCCTATCTCAGACATTCTGTCTCCAAGCTTGAGATCAAACACAGTTGTAAAATTCTTTACTTAACAGTTTCTTTCAGCAGGGTTCACTGTGGTTACATTTTTAAAGCTCAGTACAACATATAGTTTCATCATAACATATAGTTATCTTTACATTTGTAAAACAAGCCTGTGGATTATATTAATATTTACAAATGACATATAATTATTTACAAAATTCTATCTAGCTAGGCTGGCAGTCTTTCAGTTTTTCACAGAAGTATTTAGGAGTATTGATTTACAAAGCTTCTTTTATGGCAATTAAAGTTATGTGAGAAGAGACTAATCAAAAGATAATACAAAAAAATGAGAAACTGGGAGCTGTTATCTATGGATATAGATAGTAAGACAAAAGCAGTAAAAATCTTTCAGTTCCTTTAGTTTTATATATAGGCCAGGCATATTTTTAACAGTCAGAGGAAAGCATGTGGAAATAATTAATAGAGTGTTGAAGGAATTTATCTGGGAGGGAAAGAGGGCAAGAGCTAAGTGAGATAAGTTGATCATCCCAATAGAGCAAAGTGGTTTAGAATTAACTGATTTAAAGGGATATTTTAGAGATGCACAGATTAGGCTCATATATATAACCCAAGCAGATGGTTATAATTCAAACTGGAAAGGGATAATGATGAAGCAGGGTGGGAGTTTACAAAATAAGGAGTGAGTGGGGTAAGAGAGGTACAGGATATGCATGAGGGTAGTGTGATGGTGTTGAGGTCTGAGGTAGGAATGACAGATGCATTCAAGGTGGAGGTGGGATTGCATCAAGGATCAGCTCTGAGCCCTTTCTTATTTGCAATGGTGATGGATAGGTTGATAGACGAGATCATATAGGAGTCCCACAGGACTATGATGTTTACGGATGACATTGTGATCTGTAGTGAGAGTAGAGAACAGGTTGAGGAGACCCTGGAGAGGTTGAGATATGCTCTAGAGAGGAGAGGAATGAAGATTAGCAGGACTAAGACAGAGTATATGTGTATGAATGAGAGGGAGGATAGAGGAGTGATGAGGATACAGTGGGTAGAGTTGGCAATTATGCATGAGTTTAAATACATGGGATCAACAGTTCAGAGTAATGGGGAGTGTGGAAGAGAGATGAAGAAGAGAGTATAGGCAGGGTGGACTGGGTAGAGCAGAGTGTCAGGAGTGATTTATGACAGACAGGTACCAGTAAGAGTGAAAGGGAAGGTCTACAATAGGGTAGTGAGACTAGCTATGTTATATAGGTTGGAGACGGTGGCATTGATGAAAAGACAGGAGTCAGAGCTGGAGGTGGCAGAGTTAAAAGATGTTAAGATTTGCATTGTTTGTGATGAGGATAGACAGGATTAGGAATCAATATATTAGAGGGTCAGCTCAAGTTAGAGAATCTGGAGACAAAGCTAGAGAGGCAAGATTGCATTGGTTTTCACATGTGCTGAGAAGGGATGCTGGGTATGTTGGGAAAAGGATGCTAAGGATGGAGCTGTCAGGTAAGTGAAAAAGAGGAAGACCTAAGACAAGGTTTATGGATGTGGTGAGAGACAACATGCAGATGGTTGGTGTGACAGAGCAAGATGCATAGGACAGGAAGAAATGGCAACCTGTAATGGGAACAGTCAAAAGAAGAAGAAGAAGATTGCTAGGGAAAATAATAACCATCAAACAGAATATTATATTTATAAAGTTTCAGAAATTATCCAAAGACCTAAGCCAACACATGAATGGAAAAAGAAGATTTTTGTGAATAGGTATTACTTCAAGTAGGGGCACAGAAAATAGGCAAGAGAGCTGGAATTTATTGGAGAAAACTGGCAAAGGAACCAATGTATTGGGAGCAAATAACTAGAGAGGGACAGGTAATAGAGTGGGACGAGACCAAGAAGTTTGGAATGCAGTTAGATACTGCCTTCCCTATCAGGCAGATTGAAAGAGATTTTTTAGTTGAATCTATGAATATATTACTGAACATATACCATATTACTTTATGTGGCTGATTTTAGTGAAATATTTAATTAAAAAAACTTATCTCTATCTTCTTCTTAAGGGCAACTAGATGACAGGATAGCACATCCATTGTTTACCCTCTGTTGAAGTCTGTCCATTCACTTTATATCTATCACACACACACACACACACACACACACACACACACACACACACACACACACACACACACACACACACACACACACACACACACACACACACAGTGTATGTGTGTGTGTGTATACATGGAGAATAATTGTTTTCCCTCTATAAATAAGAGGCTAACAATGCAACAACATCAGACACTCACAGAGCTTACACAATGATATATATCAGCTGATTATTATGATTAGATCTCACACAGTGCTTGGGTTCCAGCGAGAGTGCATCACTCCTCATTCAGATGTTGGTAAGAGCTTGGAGATAGAATACCTTTCCAAAATGTCCTAAGCCTACCCTTCTGCTGATAAGCCAGATCACTGGTATTGCACTGAGAAGCTAGTAAGTCAAGTATGTGGTTCAGCACAGAGGTTGGCTTGCTTTTGTTGGTTTACTTCTTAAATAGTGCAGAAAATGGTTTTCAGTAGAAAAGCATCTAGGTGTTACTTGAGAAAGCATGACATCAGTCGTAAGCCCAGAGAAACACCACTCTGGTGACGTACCAGGAGAAAGCCCTGACTATGGGCAGGTGATCTGGGTAAAATTCATGGCTTGAGTGACTGATGGAGTGACAGAGAAGGATGGGCAGAAAGTTACATGGTCATTCCTTGTGATGATCCCTGGTTGAGATTGGGGAAGTGGCGCTACACTCGGGTGTGGTCCTGAGAGAGGTAGGTTGGTGGACCTGGTTCAGCTGCTGCAGAGGTGGAGTGATACACCACTTGTCCTCATTGCATGCTCACCTCTTAGGACATAACCACAATACTGTGAAGGGAAAAACCCATGCAAACCCCAGCTCATATCAGTTAAAATCTGGGGGTGTAAGGCATAGCTGACAGACACAGAATGGATATGGGGCACTGGGACAAATGCCATAGAATGAAGCAAGAGGAGCAAAAAGTGCTCAAAAAAATCTTTAAGCCCAGAAACAGAACTAATTTTTGAATGTAACAGTTGGTTAAAAGCTTGTTTAGTGTACATCTCAAAACTCATTTTTTTCTGGAGGAAGGAGGCTTTCACCTAATGTAGTGACTGTTCTCCATGCTCTCTTACTACTTATATAAAAACTTTGGGGTCACTGTGCCTTGAGGATATGAAACATACCTGTTTGGTGTCACCCACTTTTGAAGAATATGGCTTTTCTGAAACACTAATTTGTTGGTTGTTCTCCAGGAAAAAATAAAGTTGCAATAAGTATGTAAACTGGCGAGAAGTATGTACATATTTAAATGTTGAATTTCCAGACCCTGGTATCAATAGTCTAAGCAAGCTGCAGCTATCATAAAGCTGAAATTATTTAATTATGGTACATCTATTAGCAAAGATGTATTTTTACCTTCCAAGGACTTCCTTTGGTTGATATTTCTCATAGAACACCTTGGCCCCTTCCCAGTCAGGTAGCTCCTCCTCACGTGTCATTTTTGATTTTGTATTTACACACCAATGATGATTTGCTTTTCACAAAGAATGGATTGGTATTGCCGCTGAAAGAAAGAAAAATTGTTAGGCTTGTACACTCCCTTTAGGAAATTTAATATTGCATGTATAAGACTGACTCTTAATTGTGATTAGCAAGATCATTATAACTATCATTATTTATTTATTTGCTTATTTATTTAGTTATTTTTTATCTGGATAGTTTGGCGGAGTAGACCTCTTTCTGCAACAGCCTTGGCCAATGGCAAGCACATAGACCTATAACATTATAATCATAAGGAGTGTAGCAAAACAGAAATGTAGAACTATACAATAATATAGACAGAGAGAGAGTCACACATAAAAAGCCCAAGCAAGCAAAATACAGAATTTATTATACACATGGGGCAGTGCTAGCAGGATTACAATATAATTCACTATACTGGCAATTGCTAGTTATCTTTCTAAGGCAAGGATTTAGAGCGATAGATACAAGTCAGGCTCACAACTATATTCTAAAAGTTACCCTTTTTCATTGCTGCTTTAGCTGGACATTTAAGACTGATTTAAAAATGTGGTCATTGACAATATACTTGACTATAATTACTGCGTATGAACTAGACAAGGGAGTGACTTCAGGAAGGATAATTGAATTTCTGAGTGTTAGCTTCTTAACTAGCCTTCGAGGCCATCATGGCCAAAGTGTATTAGCTAAGTGATATGGCTGAATATTAGTGCTATTGTTTAAGTATGGAAAATGAATCGATCATTTCTATTTATTTAGTAATACAGAGAAGTGACATCCTTTAGTGAGGTTTTCACTCATGTTATAAAATCTCATTGGAACTAGTAATGAGAGTTAAGGACTTGAAAGTGTTAATGTAAGTTAAATCCACTTTCACTAGGATTTCAGTCTGAGAATTGCTTTTGTAGTGAGGCTGCTCTGTATACATCTGCTATTTTAATGACTATAGTGGATTGTAACATTGTTTCTTCTATGGTATCTTCAAGAAATTATAGAAATTGATAAACATGATATAGTAAACAACCTTAACATGTTACCAAAAGGTTTCAAATGGCATATGATACACGTCAAACATGCGAGAAGCAAACCTGAATAGAGTCACCATCATCAAAGATGCAAACCAAAGATGCTGGAGGATGTGTTTCATTGGATTCTAATTGTCCACATCCCTGAGGTACAGAGCAAGAGTGGAATGCCCTCTCTGGAAACATTTAAAATCTACCTAACAAGGATCTGTACATCTATGTCAGATGCAAAAACAGAGTCCAGGAACTTAAAGATATATAGATAGCATATCTAAACAACATTTTCTTGGTTTGTGACTTATTGTGGAGTTGATTAGTAAGAGAAGTTTTATTTGAAATTTTATCAATGTTTTTCACTGTAGGTAGGAAGGGACTGTTTGTTAACAAGATTTACTTTGATTCATATTTTGTTGTTTTGCGTTTAATTTCACTGTCGTTTGTTAGAAAGAGATAGGTTTTAGACAGGCAAGGTCTAGCCACTCCAAGGGACCTAGACAGCTATAAATGTACAGACTGCAGAGAGGAAAATCCTGAGCATATCTGAACAGTCCCATCTTGGTTTGTGATTTATTTATCTTTATTGCCAAAAAGAAGTGCTACTGCGAGCGATAGTGAGCAGAAGCTACTTGCATGCCTTCGCACGTGACGTAAAGGAAACAGAACTACTGTCTAGCTTATAGAACTTGTATGGTCAGAACAATTTACCGTACTTTATTTAGTTGTATATTGCTGGTGTGATTTTTTTGTTATAGAGGTTGATTTAAGTTCTCTTTGAATTCTCTGGTCACTGATTTTGATCTTTTCTTTTGTGATATTGTATTCATTTGAAGTGAATATGGATTCCTTAAATGAGTATGCAATTAATGATTTGCTAATGCACAAATGTACAGTGTAATAAATGCTATGCATATTTAAAGGTAGCAGCTGATAACACTGGTGATCTGTGTTCCTCGTATCAAAAGTTGGATGATTAGCTTACAACTGTTAGAAGTAAACCGCGACTTAATGATGATGATTGCACTTGTGCAATTGGAATGGCTTGGAGAACTGTTGTTTCATATATTAATGACTGACTGGTGAAATAAATATTGTTAGGCACAGAACAAATAGAACACATTTAGGAAATGATGCATCTATTTTCTGCAAAGATCATTCAACCCCTAAGAAACAAGACAATGCCACTGACATCTCTGGAATTCTGGATGCAAGTATTCAGCGATATGAGGATCCAGTTTGTTTAGAAGGAAACAAAAAAAAAAAAAAGAAAGAAAGAAAGGAAGAAGTTCACAACAAATAAGGAAAAAAAGAAACTGATTAATGATTGTAAAGGAAAGAGAATACGTAGTAGAAAGGACACTGCTTCTTTATGTAACACACAGGTTGCAGGAAATTGTGATATTTTTCTATCAGAAAACCTTCAGTCTACAGAAAAAGGCATCGTCTTTCCAATGGAGAAGGTAGAAAAAAGAGGCAAGGGGCTTGTGAAAAGGAAGAAAACAAAAATTGAATGTGAAGGGATTGAAGGACATTACTATAAGAAAAAAGAGGAGAAAGACAGATTTTGACTACATGACTCAAGCTGTGGATTTACAACACCAACTGGATGAGAATTTAATACACGGGTCTATATTAGATGAACGAAAGTTCATATAATCGTACGCTCTAATGAGCGAAAATTCTGGACATTGAGATGCGTGCTGTGGGATCACAGGACAGTGAAGATTGGAGTATCTGCCCTTTCCTCACTGTAGTGCAGCCCCCCCCCACAATATTGTTTTTGATTTTCGTAATTTCGCTCATTAGAGAGTTTGATTATATGATCTTTCTTTCATATACTATAGACCCTAATACACAATGAAAACAGTCGGCTTAATAAGACTAATAGTGATGAAGTTCTAGCCTTTGTAACAATTGATAGAGCAGATATTACTGTATTAGAAGCTGAAAATTCTTCAGAGCTGGCCAGCAAAGCTATTCTTATAATTGGAGATTCAATTATTAGAGGAATTGATACGTATATTTGCAGAGATGATAATGAACATTGAATAGTTTTATACTTGCCTGGAGCGAAAATAGAAGATATGAGACAAGCCTTGGAATGCCTTAATGTAAGGAAGTATGGATCTGTTTTTATTCATGTTGGTACAAATGATGTCACCAGCAAGGATTCTCTGACTGTTAGTAGGGAACTGACAGCCCTCTTAGATAGTATTGCTTGTACTATTGGTAGGACGTATTTTTCACAAATCACCTATAGAAAGAATTGTCAAGTCATTGTGAGTGAAAATATTTTTTGGGTAAATACCTACATGGAAAAAATGTCCTGTTTTAAAAAATGGAAATGTGTAGAGCATCCAAGCCTTGTTTTGGGTGCAAGTGTTCAGACAGAATGGTGTGCATTTGTCTAGATCAGGGAAGAGAATTTTTGCAGCAGATATTTTGCAATATTTGACAAACACTAGGCAGGATTTTTGCCATGTAGAAAATTTAACAGGCCACAGATGGCAGCATTTGATGCATCTCCGATGGTTGTTGATGCTAGGAGCATTAATAATAAAGTTTTTTATTGGAAAATTTGCTACATTTCCACAAGATTGATGTTATTGTTTGTGAAACATGGTTAAAGAACAATGACTGGAATCCAGTTCTGTCAGGGTATAAATGCTTTTACTGTAACAGACATTCTAATAAAAAATCAGGTGGAGGTGTTATAATAGTGATTAAAGATAGCTATGAGACATGTGATTATTACATGTTCAATGATAACACCAACACTATGGACTGTGTAACTGTGACAATAAAGATAACTCTGGAACATATAACAATTGTTGGAGTGTATAGACCACCAAAGTCAAGTGCAGATGACCTAGAGGAATTCATATATTTCTTACATGAAACACAGGAGGGAAGAATAATATTAGCTGGGGACTTAAATTTACCAGAAACAGACTGGAATAATATTGATTCTACAATATTAGTAAGGAAATTATTCACAACATATATTCAGGAACAACAATTGCTTCAGATTGTAAAAAAAACTACCAATGGACAGAACATACTTGACATTGTTTGTGCTCCCAAAGAAATTATTGCAACTTCAAGTCAAGTTTTGCCACCATTGATGTGCAGTGATCATGGGGTTATAAAGATTAATTTGATGCTAGATAATTCTGCCAAACTGAAATCTAAGTCAATGCACAGAATGTTAGTGACAGATTATATGGAAGCAAAACAGTCACAATGTAAAACTAACTGGAGTGAGGTGTTCAGTGGAAAAACTCCAGATGGAATGTAGAAAGTTTTGAAAGAATAATTGATTGCAAAAAATCAAAAAAATGTTTAACATTAGGATCTAGGCATACAACATCAGGCAGATATATTTCCACAAGAACAAGGTATCTGATTAAGGTGAGAGACAAAGTATATAAGAAATGGAAGAGAGGTCAAACTACAACTTTGAAAACTGAAATAAACAAGCTGGACAAACAGATTAAGCATAGTGTGAGACAATATTAAGAAACATTTGAAGAAAATTTATATAAAGATATTGATCATAATAGGAAACCTTTTTATGGATACATAAGATGTGGAAGTAGTAAAGACACATAAATTGATAAACTGCATGCAGATTCTAAAATGTATTCTCAGACACAACAGATTATAGATATATTAAAAAAATTTATGCAAAACAGTTTGGCTTCATAAAAAGGGTGGTAAGTTGTCCTAGTGACATCCAGGTAACCTCAGATACTGGGATCAAATTAGATTATATTTAAAAAGAACTGTGCAAACTGGATCCAAACAAAGCACAGAGAGGAGACGGAATTAGTAAAAATGACCTGAGAACACTTCAGCAAGAACTTACAGTACCATTATATCTATTATTCACTAAGTCATATAAATATGGGGAGATTCCTGAAGATTGGAAACATGCACTTATTAAACCTGTTTTTAAGAGAAAGGGGAGTAGGACAAACCCACAGTCATATAGACCCTTAAGTCGACTTTCATGTTGTATAAAAATAATGGAGAAGGTAATATTGGATCAGTTATTGTCAGAACTGGATAGGTTGGGACTTGAAACCATATATCAGCATGCATATGTTGAAAACAGATCTATTACCACCTGTAACATGATGTTCTATAACAATATAATAACAGCTATGAATGAAACTTTGTGCTGTGGTGTAATTTATATAGATTTAACTTCAGCATTTGACAGGGTCATACACATATTGATGTACTCTTGATAAGATGGATAGCTGCATGGCTTACAAATAGGACATGACAAGTATCATACAGCAACTGGACAGGCAAAATCCTTGGTTACAGTCAGGGTGTTCCACAGGGCTCTGTCTTAGCCCCTTACTTGTTTAGATTGTATCTTTCAGACCTAACTTTTTCATCTGAGATGTTCTACAGTCTATATGCAGATGACCTGACATTGGGTAAACTGATTACATGTGTTACAGATAAGGCATGTCTGCAAAATAACTTAACTAAATTGACCATTTGGGCACAGGAGAATAATATGCTGATAAATACATCAACAAGTAAGCATATGAGATTTGGTAGGCATAAACTGAAAGGTGAATATTTAATACAGCACACAGAGATTGAAACTGTAGACTCATTTAAGGACCTGGGTATATGGGTAGATTCAGCTATGCGTTTTTCTAATCATATCAACCAATTGGTTAATGATAGTTATAGAACTATAGGTTATATAAAAAGATTTATAAACTCTAGGAAATCAAAAACAATGAAGTCATTGTTAGTTACATTAGACCCAGACGTGAGTATGGAATAACAATATGGAAACCCAATAAGTAAACAAGCATGAGTAAACTGGAAACAGCACAACAGAAATATACCAAAGGTATCCATGGATGTGAAAATTTAAGTTGTTATGAAAGACTAAAATATCTGAACTTGAGGGATATATAGGGCATTTAGTGACAACTACCACTGGGAATGTTTGGGGTTAACAAAAAGTACTAGAGAATCATCAGACAGCCTGTGTAGAAGATTCTGTAGAAATGAGAAGTGTACTAATTGGTTCCCTGACAGAGTAGCTGATGCATAAAACAGACTACCAAATTATATTAAAGCAAGTACTAGTTTAGATATTTTTAAGAATAGCCTGGATACTTATTATGGGAACAAGTGTTTTGGTATATTGGCAAGCTAGATGGGCATTAATGCCTGTTTTTGAAATATTTGTATATATGTATGTATGTATGTATGTAAAAGTGAGAAAATGATGAACAACGACACTTCATGATCGCTACTGAAATGGTAATAAATGGTTTAAACAAATAATCAAATAGACTGCATCCAAGTACTATGGTTATGCCAGGAGCTAAATCTTTGACACTGTGGATAAGCTGCAAATTCTGAATGTGGAAATGAATCCCTTTACAACAGGAAGCTAAAGCCAGTATAAAGGCTTATGACAGAGAAACATAACACTCGAGGTAAAAGAGCCCATTAGAGTTTGGTCCCCAAAGCAGCTCACTCATATCAAAGCTAGTGCTTATTCACAGTTAAGATGGTAATTTATCAGTAGAGAGAAAAGTTGTCATGAATAGCAAAGAGCAGAATATCCGCTGAATATAAATGTAATATGATTCTGTCTAACCAGAAATATATGTTGGATAACGTATAAAACAGCAGTTGCTTTATTTTACATCGAAGCAGTGAAAAATATGGGAATACAATTTAAATGATTAGACCCTGAAAAATTGTCGATAAAATGGAAAGATAGAACTGAGATTTATGAAGATTTGACTACTATTACATTAGACCTCACAAAAAGACACATACAAGTTAAGAAAGTGAATCCATCACTAAGGAGATTTGTAGGTAAGTAGTAAGCTAGTTGCCCTTAGTGAGCCATTTTAAGCCTAGCCAATTTCCCTCAGTGAGAGTCAAACCCAGTTCCTATTGTTTGTGAGGTAAACACCTTAACCATTACACCAATTCCCCAGCAAACAGAACTGTTGCAACCATATGTGTCGAGTATTTGCAAAAATTAAATCACTAGTGACAATGTGGAAGTAAAATCTGACAGCACAAGCCAGGTTCCTAGTTATTTGGTAACCTGTGCAATATATCTGACAGATATTGCAGAAAAGGAGAATTACATACCATGGAGACCTTTGGAGTTGAAAGAAGATTTAATGCATAACTTATTGTTTATTACTCTTGCCAAGAAGTGACTGGCTGGGAGGTCCCATCTTTAGTAGAGGCACAGAAGTGAAAAGCTCCAAAGCATAATGTAAACATTTGGAAAGAACATCCAAATAACTCCAAGCAGGGGCATAACATGCAGGAAAATATCTGTAAGAAGAATGGTGTAAAGAACAATATCTGACATGTTAAATATATTTATTATTTATTTGTTTGTCTTTGTTTACTGGGAAAGTCTGACTGGGCAAAGCCCATTTTCAGCAGAGGTCGGTGGAGAAAAGCTCCAGCAGATGCATTTAAGATACTCATGACAAAACAAAATTTTTACAAAGATACATTACACAGATGATTCATAAGATATCTAGATGCAAACAGGTAATTGCACTGTAATGACACTATACAAAGATAAAACAGGTATTATTCTGTGGAGACATTATTCATGCTATTTAATTCCAAGTGTAAAACATTTAGTATGCAAATAGTTCATGTGCAATATATGTGACAAGAAGACATTAGATATGACTTATAAGATATGCGTAAGGAAGGTTATACTATAGATGTTATTAATAAATAAAATTGAGGTAAGGAGAGTGAAACATTAGTCGGTAAGTAGATATTAGTTAAAGATAGAGGAAGATGAAGACAGGCATTCTATAGCTGACACAGAACCTGGTTATAACAGAGGGGTGGAGAGTATTTGAAGGAGATGGATAAGGTGGAAAGGTGAGAAAGAAACTGAAATGTAAAGTAGGGATTTAAGCTAGGAAGGAAGTTGAGGAGGAGGAGTGTTACAAGAAAGAGATGTTATAAAGGGATAGAAGGTATGAGCTGACAAAAGAAAATGGAGTTATCCAGGTAAGAAGCATGTGCACAACCACATGTGGTTTAGCAAGGACTTGAAGGTGGTTGGTTTCATGGTCTGTTTTACCTTTGTTGGGATTGTGTTCCAATGTTTAGATATGTAATGGGAGTATAGTGAGATGCCTGCTGAGACTTAAACATTGGTTGATTTTATTGTAATATAATGACTTGACTGAAGTTTTAGAATATATTAGTAAACTAGTAGGCTTTTAGGCTAATATACCTTTAAATGATCCTGTGTTCGCTGATTAGTTTTTGGCAGGATTTTTTGTATGAATTTATAAATAATAGAAGTTTTTTTAAAATGGTTGTAATTAATTTCTGAAGAAGTCCGAGCATTGAGTAAGGACGAAAAACGTTTGGTTATATTTGGCGTTTAAAATAAATACGAGTGTTTTACGAGTAGTAGCCCTAGCATTTTTTGTGCCAGTTTGGAAGTAAATTTTAGAGTTGATGCTTGCTGAGATTTAGACATTGTTGTAATTACTAAGAGCTCATTGGTTGAGCGAAGATCTCTACCTGCAGAGTGATGCTGCAGGGTATCTTTTATTGCTGGACATTTTTCTGGTGCAGGTATAAGACCTTGTGTGGTAATAAGCTTTGAATATATTAAATAGCTGGGTAGCGCAAGCCAGTTTAATTGTTTCTGGATTCTACAATGATGAGTCCTATATGTAAGGATGGCAGACAATGTGTCTACTTTATTTTGACAGGTGGAGAGTTTAGCTGTAAGTCTTTTGTTTAGGTTTATAAGAATAAGTGAGACAAATTGTAGCGATAGAAGAAGGTTGGTATATGTTGGTGTTGCGTGATCTAAAAGATAGTGTTTGGTTCTATTTAGGGAGTTTAATTTATCGTGCATTTTTTAATGGCTTGTGATTTGTGTTGGTCAAATTTGAGGTTATTGTCAAGAAGTTTTGTTTGGATTGCAGTTTCAATTTTTCTGTTGTTGGATGAGGTTATTTTAAAAGACTATGTTTCATTTTGGAATTATTTAGGAGTAATGAACGTAATTTTTTTAAGGATTTAAAAGTACATTTGCATCTTTTAGCCAAGTTTCAATAGCAGTAAAAGAATTTTGGGTGATATCCTCAAGTGTTAGTAGGGATGCGGATGCACATATAAATGTTGAGTCATCAGCATATTGACCTATACTAGTGTGGTAGGTGGCAGTATGCAGTTTTTTATAAAAATGTTGAATAAGAGGTGGCATATTATTCTCAAATTTTTTTTATTTTTCAAATACATTTGAATGAATTCCATAGTATTTATACATAACATCTTAAATAACTATGTACGCTATTTACATTAGCCTGACACTATAACAGATCTTAATGTATACAGTTACTTTATAAGTATATAAATCCAACCACGAATAAAACGATGCTCAGCAGTATAAATATCTCCCTGGTAGCATAAAAATAAAAAAGTATAATCCAAATATTCATGCTGGGAGACAACCAAAGCAGTCTGTAAATGTGACACAAGCTGTTAAATCCAAGAAGTGCTCATCCGATAAACGTATATAAAAAACTAGTATAATTTATTGTAAAGAAACACACAAACAGTAAGCGCTTTCGCCGTAGCTTCATCAGACTGTTAGAATTCAAATATACTGTCAATTACCTTTATAAACTACAATTAATGACGTTATGCAAACTAATTAACCACATCAAGTGGTTTTAAAGCAACATAGCAAAAATGCGTGTACTGTCAAATTCATTCTCTAACAAATAGCGAACTAATATGTCTATACTTGACTAAATCTTATTAAAACTTATTAAAAATGTTTGACTTCTATACATCCTAATTTTAAAACATATTAATAAAAATCACTTTAATTAAATACTAATGTATATAAATAAATATGCAAATATGTGTTAACAAATAGACATATATATTTTAAAGTAATGAGAAATAATAATACTAAAAATATAAGTAGGATATAATGTAACTGTAATGTTGCATCAAGCCCTCATATAACACTATATTATATCAAATCAGAATCAGACAATTCATATACTACTCCGCAAAAATGTGGAAGTAGTGGAAAAAAGATCCACTATCTATATGTTTAATGCAGGTAAATTATAAACCTCTAATAATATATATATATATATATATATATATATATATATATATATATATATATATATATATATGACTAAGTTCATGTATTTCTGACCTATCTAATAAATAGATACATGCAATAATGACAATATACATATATAACAAATATGTCTAAGCATTGCTGCATATTAAATAAAATACTAAATATAGACATTACTATGAATTAAATAGGAAGGGGAGGGGAGGGGGAGGAGGAAAAGGGAAAGGGGTGGAAAAAGGGTTGTGAGGGAGGGGGAAGGGACAGGACGAAGATTACTATCATTTAATAAACAACATTATCTAAGGTATAAAATTCTATCTATTGTCATACATTTTCAGTCTCCGTGTTCTTAATATAGGTTTTAATGAAGCCCTTTCATTAAGGCCTTTATATTTTTCAGATCGCAGTCTCATAATCCAATCTATTTCTTTACATTCAGTTTTATTGCGTATGTTACCTTCCCTAATGTTAGGTGTAACAGAATCTACAGCCATAAATTTAAATGTATGAATATGACCTTCTCTGGCTATATGTTTAGCTAGAGCATTTGGCATATAACCTATCCTCATGGCATATAAATGTTCCCTGATTCTAATACGGAACATCCGATTCGTTTTACCTACGTAAAATGCCTGGCACTGTTGGCATACTGCCAGGTATACTAAATTGTAAGTATCACATGAACCTGTAATATAAAAATGAAAGATTTGCCCTGAATCAGGGTGTATAAAATAATTCCCTGAAAAGAGATAATCACATCGACATTTTGTTGATGACGTCTTCCTCGTTTGGCATGGCAGCATACAGGATTTAAATCAATATGTAGTAGACATTAATAATATGACCCCTTACTTGAGATTCACATGTGAATTTTCTCATACTAAGATACATTATCTTGATGTATATGTAGAAAGAGTGATGGGGGACTCAATCAATACTGGAGTTTATCGCAAACCTTGTTATCGTAACACTCTCCTGCATAGATCTAGTATGCATCCCCACTATATATTTGACAATATTATAAAAGGTCAGAGTATGCGTATATCTAGATTGAATGTATCAGAACAAAACTTTCAAATGGAAATTAATAATTTTAGGAGTAGATTATTCCAAAGTGGTTACAATGAACCACATATTAATAAAGGCTTAGAAGATATAGGGGAAACCAGACTTAATAGAGCTCGACCATACTACTCTGCACACACTGATAATGTTTCAGATAAGGGGAATAACTCTAATGTAGTAAAGGTACCAATGTATTACATTGAGGATCGAAATGTAATAATGAACATAATTAAAAAGCACTGGTGTATTCTTACGTCTGATAAAGACATTAAAACAATAGTAGGCGAAGACCCTAGGTATCAATTTAGGAACAAATCCAACTTGAAAAGCCTATTATGTCATTCTAGTATGGATAAAAGGAGCATAGAAGGCTTAGGTACCTATCCATGTGGCCACTGTAATTATTGTGATTATCTCTTTTCAGGGAATTATTTTATTCACCCTGATTCAGGGCAAATCTTTCATTTTTATATTACAGGTTCATGTGATACTTACAATTTAGTATACCTGGCAGTATGCCAACAGTGCCAGGCGTTGTACGTAGGTAAAACGAATTGGATGTTCCGTATTAGAATCAGGGAACATTTATATGCCATGAGGATAGGTTATATACCAAATGCTCTAGCTAAACATATAGCCAGAGAAGGTCATATTCATACATTTAAATTTATGGCTGTAGATTCTGTTACACCTAACATTAGGGAAGGTAACATATGCAATAAAACTGAATGTAAAGAAATAGATTGGATTATGAGACTGCAATCTGACCAAGGTAAAGGCCTTAATGAAAGGGCTTCATTAAAACCTATATTAAGAACACGGACACTGAAATTTTATGACAATATATAGAATTTTATACCTTAGATAATGTTGTTTATTAAATGATAGTAATCTTCGTCCTGTCCCCTCCCCCTCCCTCACAACCCTTTCCCCACCCCTTTCCCTTTTCCTCCTCCCCCTCCCCTTCCTATTTAATTCATAGTAATGTCTATATTTAGTATTTTATTTAATATACAGCAATGCTTAGACATATTTGTTATATATGTATATTGTCATTATTGCATGTATCTATTTAGTAGATAGGTCAGAAATACATGAACATAGCCATATATATTATTAGAGGTTTATAATTTACCTGCATTAAACATATAGATAGTGGACTGTTTTCCACTACTTCCGCATTTTTGCGGAGTAGTATATGAATTGTCTGATTCTGATTTGATATAATATAGTGTTATATGAGGGCTTGATGCAACATTACAGTTACATTATATTCTACTTATATTTTTGGTATTATTATTTCTCATTACTTTAAAATATATATGTCTATTTGTTAACAAGTATTTGCATATTTATTTATTTACATTAGTATTTAATTAAAGTGATTTTTATTAATATGTTTTAAAATTAGGATGTATAGAATTCAAACATTTTAATAAGTTTTAATAAGATTTAGTCAAGTATAGACATATTAGTTCACTATTTGTTAGAGAATGAATTTGACAGTACACGCATTTTTGCTATGTTGCTTTAAAACCACTTGATGTGGTTAATTAGTTTGCATAACGTCATTAATTATAGTTTATAAAGGTAATTGACAGTATATTTGAATTCTAACAGTCTGATGAAGCTACGGCGAAAGCGCTTACTGTTTGTGTGTTTCTTTACAATAAATTATACTAGTTTTTTATATACATGTATCGGATGAGCACTTCTTGGATTTAACAGCTTGTGTCACGTTTACAGACTGCTTTGGTTGTCTCCCAGCCTGAATATTTGGATTATACTTTATAAGTATGTCCAATCCATTATCAGAGTGTCTGATCAATTATTGTATAGTGTCAATCACTTATAAGACTTTTCCCCAAGGGTTGTTGATAAATGGCTTTGGATAAATTTTTAGTTCTTTAATTTTAATTTCCAATAATGCTGTGGTCTTCAGTAGGCTGTAGAAGTCTTCCAAAGTTGGTATTGTGTTTGTATTCCATCTTCTTGTTATACACTTCCTTGATATTGCAAGTATAGTCCATACTAGATACATGTTTGACCTATTCAAATGAGGACCTCTGTTCACATTTAATAATACAAGAGCTTTAGTTAAGTAAAATAATTAATTAAATAAAGCTTGTAGAAAGTTATTAATATAATTCCAAAATGGCATAATTTTAACACAATCAAAGAAAATGTGGTTCCAACTGTATGTTGTTTTTATTTCTTGCATATCTAAAACTTTTAGTTCTTTGATACATTGGAGCCAACAAACAAATCCTTCCTGTTCCCATGAATTAATAATTTATCTATATATTTTATGTGGAAAGTTATTTGTGACTATAAACGGTGTTAAAAGATCAAACCAGATTTTTAATCTATATTTGCATTAATAATTTTCTTAAATGAGTCAATGTAATAATTAATCATATGAGTTTTAGTGGGTTAGGTCATGTTATATTGCATTACTAATGCATAATATATCCCATGGCAACATGGCAAATTGTTTTTAATCTGTTATTTGAAAATTTTTAAAAATCAGTTTCATTTATTGATATTACAGTTAGTAATTCTTTCCAATTTGCAGAGTAATTTGGACTTATCCAATCTGAGATTGGTTTAGATATTGATACTTTTATATATGTTTCTATAGCAGGAAAGTTTAATCCTCCCTGTTTCCATGGTCTGATATGATGTATTAAAGCTATTCTGTTTCTTTTGGGAAACCACAAAAATTTTATTAGGCATGAATTTATTTATTTAAGTATATTCCTTTCTGTTAACAGTTGTATTGCCAAAGCTACATATATATATATATATATATATATATATATATATATATATATATATATATAGGATCTTGGGCAGTAAAACAATTTTTATTAACTGTAGTCTATCTTCAAATGTTAATATTATTTTGTTCCATTTTTCCACAGAGATTTTATTTGTATAGATGATATTATTGCAGTTTTTAGAATTCATTATTATACTTGCACAACTCAATTCCTAGATATTTTAAGGTCGATTCTTGTTTCCCTATGATGTGATCCCCCTTAGTCTGCAGTTCTTTTTTTTATTTAAAAATAAAAATTTTGATTTTGATTTATTGAAATGAAGTCCTGAAGTCATGTGAAATTTGTCACTTAATATATCTAATTCTTCTAATGTCTCTTTTGTATTAGATAATGTTAGTAATATGTCATCAGCAAATAGCATTACTTTAGAATTGTATTGTTCATAAACATCTGTTCATTTGATTTTTATATTGTTACGAACTGAATCTGCCAATATTTCAATAGCCAGAGCAAATAGAATTGGTGACATGGGACATCCTTGTTTAGTGCCTTTTGTTATATGTATAGATTCAGAGGTAAAAGGACCTAACTTGACATACTCTAAATTATTTGTATATATATTCTTTAGGAAATGAACAAATGATGCAGGAAATTCAAATAGCATTAGGATTTTGAATAAATAGTCCCGATTTAGGAAATCAAAGGCTTTCTCTATATCTAAGCCAATTATGAGTGTTTATTTTCTTTATTAACATAATCTATAAGAGAAATTATCCTTTTAATATTGTCCTGTGTGTGCATGATATATAAATCCAGTTAGATCATTATTTATTGTTTTGGATAGTGGTATTTTCATTCTGTTAGTTAATATTGCCATAAATATCTTATAGTCATTATTTAATAATGATATAGGTCTATATGAGGTACAGAGGTTTGGGATTTGTTTTCCTTTAGAATTGGTGTGATTAAGGAATATCTCCAAGATGGTGGTATTAAAGCTTGTCACTGAATTTCTAATAGAGTTTTATAGAAGAGGGATAGTATCTTTGAAGGGAAAAGTTTATATATTTTCATAATTATGCCATCTATACCTGGAGCTTTATTATTTTTTACCCTCTTTTATTGTATCTGTAATTTATTTGTAGAATATGGGTGCTTGCAGATCTAGTTTTAATTTTTCTGGTATTTTTTTATGTTAGAACATTTTTCATCTAGATTTAATTGATTAATATGTATATTTTCTTTTTGGAAATGTTCCATATAGTGATTTCTATAGGCATCAAGAATGTTACCTATATCCGTGACATTTTTCCCTTTCTTTTCATGGAAGATAATGTTAATGTTATTAGCTTTTGATTTTATTTTGATTCTTACTGATAAATTATGTAGATATTTGGGAGAAGTGGCCAAGGTATTAATTTTTAGTTTTTCGAAAGCTAAACTAGTTTTATGTGTTAGAATTTCATTGTATTTATTGTTTAATACTTATGCTTTATTTTTTTGTCTCCAAATGATTTTGATTTTTTTTCATCTTTTACTGACAAATGTTTGGATTGTAGATCTAATAATTCAGAATCCCATTCTCTGATTTTTTTTATACCAAGTTATGGTTTTACCATATATGTAAGCTTTTAATGAGTCTGATATCATTATTTCATTTATCTCTGTGGTGTAATTAATATCTAAGAAGAACTGTAATTCAGATAATAACCAGGGTTTGAACTCTTTAATTTTAGTTATATATGCTGGAATTCTGGAGTTAAAGATTAATGGTTTGTACCCATTTTGATGTTTTAGTATCAATGAATTGTGGTCCGAAAAGGGACAGGGAGTGATTGAGAAATTAATGATTTTAGAGTGTAAGTCATGGGCAGCAAATATTGTATCTATTCTAGTTTGGGTACCAAATCTGTGATCTTGATGGGAAAACAACAAAGATTTATCTTCTTTAAATTTGAAAGTATCTACAAGATGAAATGATTCTACCCACTTGTTTAAAGCTTTTGATACAGCAGATGTATGCAGCGGTCTTTTATTTACAGTTTCAGAAATGTCAAATATACAGTTAAAATCTGCTCCTAATATTAAGTTGCCTTTATAATTACTGGAAATGAAATCCAAGTGTTTTTAACAGTTCCTGTTCCAATGGCTGGGAACCAGTATAAATTGGCTAGGGTCCATATTCTGTTATTATATTTAACTCTTACTAATGCCATAAGGCCTTCTTTATCTTCATACTTATAAATGATTTCTGGGTTAATCACATTTGTTTTCCATAAAATTATTACCCCTTTTGTCTTTGTCTTATAAGTGGATTGCGTCAATATCACATATTCCTTAGAATTCCATTTGTAATTGTCATTTGTTTTGAAATGAGTTTCTTGAAGGAAGACAATTTGCGCTTTGTTCAGTTTTAAATATTTCAGTAGATTTGATCTCTTGCTAGGATTGTATAAGCCATTGGCATTTAAAGATAATAAAGTTAAATCCATCTTAGGTTATTTAGACTATGTATTTTTTGTTTTATTGCGACTATTAACATTTTCCTCTGATAACTCTAAAGTCTATGTTTGAGCTTTTAAAGGAAATTATCAGTTTTATACTTTGAGTGTTTACCAATAAAGTCATGTTTTGGTCAGGCATACTAAAAATGTTTTTGTGAAATAAATTTAAATTAATAAATGTTAACAAAACTAAGATCTGCACTAGCCATGGAGTGAAAATCATTCCTAATCTGATGGATAAACCTAAATCCATCAGATTATCACTCATACCTTGACACATCTGAGCTCCATAAATTGAATTATCATATGGAGAATATTTGTAATAGGAATAAGCAATATTTATGTTATTTTGAACAGATATAGTACTATTGTAGATTAGACAGAATTCTAATACAATATAAATGTCTACTTATTGTATAAGCAATTAATATTTACATGAAAGATAGATGACAAGTAATTCAATCATAGTAAAGTAGGATGTATCATATATAAAACCTCACTAAAGGATTATAGCACACAGTTATTTAACATATTCAGAAGCGTTGTTACCTCACAGCAAGAGGTTCTCCTGTTCAATTCTCGGCATGGCTTGGGAGTGCCTTCTGTGTGGAGTTTGCATGTCCTCCCCACGGTTGGGTAGCATTCAAAAGACATACGTGTTTAAATGGGATTGCCTTCATTGAAGGTTGGGCGTCGAGCTGGCACCTCGGCATTTCGTAAAAATCTACTGCCAATCATTAGCAGACCGGAGTTCCGTTGTAGCAACCCCTTACCGGGAAAAGCCAAAAGACAAACAACAACAACCCTTTTTGATGAAGTCTTTCAAAAGTTATTACTTAATAAAAATAAATGGTAATAATATTTATACATAATGTTTGTAATACAATGTATTTTACTGGATATAGCAGAAGTTATATTTCATTGTTTGCCAGGATTTTGTTTGTTGCTAACTTACTTAAAACATCAAGTTTGTTTTATGTGAACATTGATGAAAGTTAGTGCATTTTAATTATTAGTGCATCCCTCTTCCCCCCATTTCCTACACATAAGGTTTCTCATATCTGTCATTTCTTATTATAGGTTAAAAACAACAAATTCACTTATTGTGATTAATAATTACAAATTCCCTTTCCATGTTCATAAATTGCCATTTTTGTGGCATATACTGAAAGTTTTTAGATTTAAATGGCAACATTCTATTTTGTATAATCAGCAAAGGTTAAACTGAGTGATTATTGTCAATTTAATACTATTTGTTCAGAATGTGATTGTTACATTCTGTGACATTCCTAGTTCAGGCTTCTATTGTTTCTCTTGAACAACTTTGTCAGTTTGATGTCATGTATAAAACATTAGTTACATTGATAACAGCTTAAGTATTATGTATGGTCAAGATGGGTTACAAAACCACAATTCAAGTTTAAAGCAATTATAGACTTGTTATGCACATTTATTTATATGACAAAATCATCATGCTTCCCCTTGATGTTCAATATAGTGTATGTCATTTATGACAAGTTAAAACAATAGTGTTATTATACACAAGCCCATGTTATTAAACTGAGCGTTTATTGTCAAGTTAATACTATTTGTTCAGAATATGATTATTACATTCTGTGACATTTCAAGTTCAGGCTTCTATTGTTTCTCTTGTTTCTCTTGAACAACTTTATCAGTTTGATGTCATGTATAAAACATTAGTAACCTTGGTAACCACTTAAGTATTATGTATGGTCAAGATGGGTTACAAAAACTACAATTCAAGTTAAAGCAATTACATGACTTGTTTTGCATATTTACGTTTATAAGAAAATCATCATGCTTCACCTTGATGTTCAGTGTAGTGTATGTCATTTATGACAAGTTACAGTAGTGTTATTATACACAAGCCCATGTTATTAAATCCTTTCTTTAATATCTAAATTCAGAAGACTGCTTCATCTTATATGACGATTATATATTTTATGTCTAGATTTACTAAAATCATACATTACATAACTATTTGGTGCAGTGGTAACGTTGTTGCCTCACAGCAAGAACTTTTCCCATTCGATTCTCGGCTGGAGTGCGGGGAGTGCCTTCTGTGTGGGGTCTGCATGTCCCCCCCGCGGTTGGGTGGGCATTCGAAAGACATGCGTAAATGGGTGTGCCTTCATTGAAGGTTGAATGTTGAGCTGGCACCTTGGCGTTCGTGAAAATCTACTGCCAATCATTAGCGGACTGGAGTTCCGCTGTGGTGACCCCTAACCGGGAAAAGCCGGAAGACAACAACAACAACATAACTAGTGTGTGTGTGTGTGTGTGTGTGTGTGTGTGTGTGTGTGTGTGTGTGTGTGCTTCTTTTAGCTGTTTCTTAGTTATTTGAGAGACTACAAGCTGTAATGCTTATTCTTATTATTAGCTCCTTCCAAGCATGTGTATATAGTCCATAGACTTTAAATTATGGGACCCTTCTAGTTTCTTATTTGTTATAAGTATATTTACATCCTTACATGCACACATATCAGTACTTCAAGCATGGACAACAATGCCCACCCTGTTTTGCCAGAATACCATTCACTAGTTCATGTGGTGTGTTTCCAGGCTGTTCTTAAAATATACAAACCAATATTTGTCCTGTTCCATTTTACCAGCCTGTTCTATGCAGTGGCCACTCTGCCAGTGAGCCACTCAAAACAACTTCCATTCCTACAGATATTTCCACGAAGGAAATCTGATGACTCTCTAGCACTTCCCGGCAACCCCAAACACCCCTAGAATCAGATATCCCCATATGCCCAACACGTCCGAGTAAGCTCAAGGGACTGCACAAGACCAATTTCTCTTAGTCTTTCACAATAACTCAGACTTCCACTCTTACGTAAGTCCATAATGTGTTTGGACCAAAATACATTTTAAATATAAAATTGCGCTTATTTTTTTTTTCAAGAATCATCTTAATGAGCTAAACAAAGTACTGGGAGACCATCAATATGTGCACTTGTGGTTTACAACAGCCCCTTTAATATATATATATATATATATATATATATATATATATATATATATATTTTTTTTTTAAACCAAAAACTTCATTGCCGAGAATCATTTTGGAGGCTCCTCAGAGCCGTTAAGCATTATCGTCACTCTGTCTCCATTACCATAGCAACCTGGGAGCATCTGTTTCTGTTAGTGTGTCTGTGTACCGCATACCAGAGGCTCACAATGCATCTGAAGCAAAGCTTCACTTCACTGCAACTTCAAGCCTAATTTCCCTCCCTTTCAGTGAGACAGCATTCAAGAAAAGAACGGAGAGCAAACAAAAAAAAAACTCCCAACAAGCGCCACAACAAGAGATAACACATTCTTCTAGCCTTCCCACCTCTCACTCAGCAGATGTATAAATAAACTATTCTCTGCCAAAATATCCCAAATCACAGTTTTATCCACCCCCTTCCCCTGGATCCAGGCTAAAACACCAAGTATCTCTTTCTAATACACAAGCATCAGTAAACCTCAATCACAAGCCACAACCCACAGCTTTCTGGATACGAAAATGGCAACATACAACAGCTGCCAGACACAGCTGCATCCACACACCTTGTCAGGCTTAATCAAACAGCACTTGAATCTATGATACCTGCCATAATTGATATTAACTATGTTTAGACAGAATAATAATGACATTTGTACTAGCTGCCAGACACAGCTGCATCCACTTACACCATATCAGGATTGATCAAACAGCACTCATAGCTGTGATACCTGCCATAATTGATATTAACTATATTTAGACAGAATAATGATGACATTTGTACTAAGAGCTTGCAAATATTATTTAACCAGGATATACATAACATTTGTAAATCATACTTTAACTGAAGAAGGCATTAGTCTCCATGACAGCATTTTTTTTTCAAAACACTCTACTGTTACTGCTATTATATATGATGTTAATTTGTTACATTTGAGTCTGAACTCTGATGAATGGTACCTTGTTGAATTAGTTAATTACTTAAATAATTATAAGTAAAATCAAAATGAAAAATGAGCAAGTTAATTATTCATTGAGTTCAAGTAGGGGAATAGAAACTTCTATGTTTGTATTATATGCTGCTTTGTTTGGCTTATATATAATGTAAATAGTAACCCATCTTGACCCACCTTTGTTTGTGAAGAATTATTGGACTCTTTAAACATTCTGAATATATCATTACTGTTTCTCAGTTGTTTAAGAAACCCTCCTTTTTTAAATAAAAACAGATGACAAGTGATGTACCATATCAGTTGATACTTTGAGAGATGTAGTTGTAAGAGTTATTTTTCTGGGACAGCTATCTTGGAATCAGTTTTTTTTGTGTCTTCTTTCTAGCATCAATCCAAGGATTTGTTTTTTTTTCTTTTAAGAGTAAGGGCCATCCATTCCATTTCTTTGGGGATAGACACTATGTTGTTGTTTTTGATGAATATAATAGCTTCTTCTAAGTCATTAAAGGTTCTCATCTCATTGGCAAAAAGTGTCTTTATCTTGGCTGGAAGGGCCAGCTGTGCTTGAATGTTGTTTTATTTCAACAGTTTTATTATTGGCCAGACATTTTTCCTTTGTTCTAGTATTCTGGAAGAATAATCATTGTCAAACCTTATCAGGCTTTGATTGTATTTTAAGGGTGATTTTCTCCAAGCATATTTTAATATTAGTTCCTTGTCCAGAAATGAAATAAATGTTATAACTATGGATCTAGGTGGAGTATTTGTTGAGTTAGAGGCAGGTTTCCTTGATGCTCTATGCGCCCTTTCAATTCCAAATGAAAGTCCCTCTTTCAAGTCTAAAAGTTCAGGAATCCAGGTTGTTAAGAATGAAATAATGTCTTATCCTTCAGTGTTTTCAGGCAGACCAAAGATCATTATGTTGTTTCTCCTTTCCCTGTTTTTTAAGTCATATATTTTGTTAAGCAGCCATGTATTCTTTTTAAGCAGAAATTCTTTTTGGAATTATTCCTCTTTGAGTCTCCCTTCAATGTCATTTAAAGAAGTCTCTATATTTGTTATTTTTGTATGGTGTTGCTGTAATAGTTCGCTAAGAGTATCAGTCTGTTTTTGAGAATTTAATTTGAGGTTTTCTAAGTCATTTTAAAGCCATCCATCTTCAAAGATAGCTCCTGTGTTAACAATAGATGTCATCAATTGCAGTTCTTTTTTCAAAGCAGCATCTGGATGAAAATTCCATGAGTTGTTCATATTCAGTGACTCAATATATTTCCAAGTTACTTGACAGGAAAATTTTTGTATATCTCCACCAAAATTGATATTTATATAGTTTAGTAGTTTATCTATAGATTTCTGACATTTTAAACTTGAAAATAATAACATTTTCCTATATTATTATACTATGGAGCTCTCAAAATTCACTGCTCTCAGTTGGCCATCTAGGCTCCGTCCCCCATGGCATCTTATTGTTGATCCTTGTGGGGCATCGAGAGTGGCTGTCAGGAAGGGGGAAGTATTTTCTTTGCATTTGATTGCTTGGTGCAAGTCAGTCAGACAGCTATAGAACCATGAAAAGAGGGCTGGATGAGGCTGATGGACGAAATTTCAGTAAGAAGATACTGATGGGATACAGTGTCAAATATTTTTGATAAATCTAAGAAAAGTGAAGAAACCAGGTTGCCACCATTCCTATGTTGGTTAATGATATTTGTGAAATCGAAGAGGGCAGTGTTAGTATTATGGTGAAGTTCAAAACCATGCTGAGTTTTGGAGAGAAGGTTGTTAACAGTTAAATGTACTACATAAGTTGTAAGTTGTTTTTTTTTTCTAGCATTTTAGACATATGGGATAGGACATCACATGTCTGTTGTTGGAAAAGTCTGTTAATGTGTTACCTTTGTGAAGCAATACTATATAGGATTTTTTCCAGATGAATGGTATATATCACTCAAACATGGCTCTGTATATTAGTATGGATATATACCTTCACCTGGAGGAGTTACTCCCTTTGCCCTGCCCTAGGTATGGCTTTGTTAGTATCTTTCACAAGAACAATTTTCAGGCTAAGTGGCAAGATTCCTTTGAGGTGACTGAAAAGCTAAATGCAATGAACTACAAAGTTAAATAACAGAGAAAGGGGATGATAGAGCAAATCTATCACATTAACATATTAATGCCATGGACAGAAGTATAAAATTATGTGGTTATCTTGACAGCTGAAATTTATATAGAACAGACCAGAGAATGTCTACCTGAAGTATAGCTTAAAGAATGCTTATCAAAATTACAAAAGTAGGAAATAAGAGAGTTTCTGTTAAGAAACAAAGGGGTATTCTCAGAATTGCATGGAATAATTCAACAGATAGCACATAACCCTGAAGTAACACATGGAGTTAACTTTAGTCTGAAATATTCCATGGTACCATAGTCACAAAAACAATTAGTAGAGAAAAAGTACAGAAGATGCTCAAATTATGAGTAATAGAAGAGTAACAGAGTAAATGGAGAAGCCCGATCGTGCTAGTTTCGGATTGTATTCTTTAGTGACTTTAGAAAACCAAATAGCATTTTAAAGTTTTGTAGTTATTCCATGCTTAGAACTGTCAAACAGATAAAGAAACTTAGAAAAGCAAGATACTTAGTAACCCAATATGGGGTTTGGCATAATGATTAAGGTCTTCAACTTATAAACACAAGGTACAGGGTTTGATTCAGATCTCCACTTACTGACTTGGCTTAAAACAGCCCTTCAGGGCAGGTAGAATAATATTCACATATAAACATTAAATTGTGCAAAGAAGTATTGGTAGATACTACAACCCTAGCCCCCTATGAAAGAAAAAAAACAGCTTTTTTAAGCTCTGAAGGTTTATTTCATTACACTGTGTTAACATTTGGCCTATATGAGTACCTGGTCACCTTTTAGACACTGATGGATAAAATGCTGAAGCCCCACTCAAAATATGCTGCTACATAGTCATTCATTCAGAGGGCTGAGTATCTCACTTACCAGTAGTGTAGGCTGTGTTAAAATCTGTAAGCCAGGCAGGCTTGACTGCAATGCCATGGAGGAAGCCAAATATTTGAGATACATTATAGGAAGAAGAGTGGTAAAACCACAACTAGAAAAAAACTGAAGCCATAAAAGGACTGGCTTATTCCCTCCACTAAGACAAAATGAAGGCTTTACTTGGACTAGCTGGGGTACTATAGAAAATTTGTACTTAATTTTGCAACTGGCTTATTCCCTCCACTAAAACAAAATGAAGTCTTTACTTGGATTAACTGGGGTACTGTAGAAAATTTGTGCTTAATTTTGCAAATTATTCCCATCCATTGACAGATTTCACAAAAGGAAAAGCTCTTATCAAAGTGCAATGGTCTCTTGCGACAGTTAGAGCTTTTTAATGAAGCAGTAAAACTGTTATGTCCCGAGCCAGTATTAGTTATTCTTGATTTTACAAAGGAGTTTACCTTGTGTACTGATGTGTTAGAAGTGGACTTGGGAGCAGTTTTATCACAGTTTATTTAAAGTGAAAAGTACCTTATGTGCTACATCAGTCAAAACTGGAGTAAAAGGGAGGAAAAGGTAATTTTCTTTGAAAAGGGATTACTTGCCTGTGAAGTTGGCCTTCTGTTCTTTAAATTACTACCTGCTAGGGAGAAACATACCTCTCCACTCTCCAGATTTTTGTAAAAATGACCATGTTTTTACATCATATTTTAGTCTGTTCCTCCTAAAATGTGTGGTTTTCTGGGAAATCTTTGAAGATTTAAGTCACTGAATAGTGACATACATTTGAGTTTCAGACTTCATATCCTTCAGAAAAATGCATGTGAATGCAAAACCTGTTATTCTAGCAACCTTTCAAGTTTATAAGAGCAATATTTAAACTATGTCCCTGATTGTGGACCTTAGCTCCTCCATATTATTTTTCACTTTGTCCAGATTAGTTTGAAAGTATGGGGAATGATACTTTAACTTGATGACAGTAAATGCTATAGTTAGAGTGGCAAAGTAAATGCAGGATGACAGTACAAAGTTATACTGCTGGGGACTATAACTCCAACCTTTTCAATACACTGTCACTCTGTAAAGTTAGACTAACCAATAGGAATGATAATATGTTGTTAGGGTCTTACAGCTCATTTCTGTGAGTCCAAAACTGAGGGTTTTGTTTTGGGAGGAGGAAGTAGTCGTAACATTTTGCTTATAGAAAATGTGTAATAGATCTTTAAATTTTGTGTTTTTTTAAATCTCCACAATAATTTGTGAGGTAATTAGTTGTATAAGCAGAGCAATAGAAAATTAATGTGGTGTATTAATGGCTGTGGCTTGGACGGAGGAGATTAGGAAGTCAGTTCCTTAAGGAGGAGGAAATCACGGATTAGAGCAGGAGCTGTACCTGAATGTTTCTGGTTACTGGAATTATATTGCCCATCCAGTGCATACATAGATATGGCCTGAAGGAAGATCAGCTGAAGAATTTGTATTGATCTGGAATGAAGGCCGGTGACTTGAAGAGCTGTGTGGGACTGAGCCTATGTGAAAAAAAAAATGGTGGAGATACCTCTAAGGACTGAGAACTAGCATTAACAACTATGTAATTAGTATAAATACAATCGAGTCGATTATCTGAACTAATTGGAACTAATTGAAACTGGAGCTTAACAATCGTTTGGGGAGAAGGGAATGAAAAATTTTACCAGAGATGTGATCAATGAACTCATCAGTGGTCATGTTTGCCCATGATAAATTTCTTATAGCCCATATTTAATATGATGGGTCTGTATTATAACCTTGAAGTGTCAGCTCTCCGAACACCTAAAGGTCGACCCGTAAATAGTGAAAGCTGAAAACTGTGAAAGGCCACTTCCACAAATTTTTTTACAGGGAAAAAATTTGCTTGGCTGGTGAACAGACAAACTTTCAAACCCTAATAAAGTGGAGGGCTCCACCCCCCCCACACACACCCTAACTAAATATACCAACTCCAAGATTGCTGTACATTGGAGAAAAGTGCAAATTTCTGATAACGGCCAAGCAAATTTTTTCCCTGATAAAAAAATTGCGGAAGTGGACATTCACGGTTTTCAGCTTTCGCTGTTTAAGGATCGATCATTACATGTTCGGAGAGATGATGATTCAAGTTTATGATCTAGACCCTAATATGACACAGCAACTGAAAAAGCAAAACAGAAATGATGGAACCATAACACTAGTGAAACTGTAGTAGTGCTGTAGCACTCCTTTAATAAAATACTACAAACATCTTTCCTTAAACATTTCATTCTACATAAATGGCCAAGCTCCTGATGGCCTGGTTATGTGAAATCAATGCATAAACGCAATACTTTTATCAGACTACATGGTCTACTCTTTGTTATTGTCAGCATAAGCTTCACAGGGAACCTTCTAACTATCAGTTCTGTCACAAGCTTAGTGCCCTGACTAAAAAGTACCATCTTTGCTGTGTATTTCTTAGGATTTACTTCAGAATATCAAAGGTTTAAAACTTCGAATTTTATATGGTTGAGACCATACAAAAACAAGATTCCCCAATATGTTTGCAGAGGGCAAGCCCCCCTGCACCCTCACAACCCCTGCTACTTAAATATACCAACTCTGAGATCATAGTACAGTGAAGAAAAGGGAAATCTCCCATTCTGCTCTGTATGGAAATCTCCTTTCAGAATTTCAAAGTTTTTCGAAGTTTTAAACTTTTGACATTCTGAAGGTAATCCATTTCTGATCAGTCCGGTTAAGCAGGAATGTGAGAGTGAAACACTTAGTTGCGCTTATGGAAAAGAGCAGAAGACTGTTAATGGGTAGTGTTAGATTATTGTGCCGAATTTTTTATTTTAACATAGTCTCTGACTTCCAATGTGTGGACTTGAATTAATATGCACATTTAAATTTTAACTTTCCTAACAATTTCACAGGAAAATATTTTTCAGTCCATTTATTGCACTGTAAATTGTGTTCATACATGTCATTGGCTTACTCTGTCCTCCTTTTGATTTTGTGAGTTTCACTAACTCCCAGCTGTGATGTATATTTCAGCTCTGTTTATTTATTACTACTTACTGGTTGTTTCCATTATGTAGTCGAATGAGGACTATTTTTAATATGTGCTAATCTGATCTGTAGAATGTACAATACAGGAATTAGAAAAGTCATAGGTCAGTAAAACCCTGAACCAAGGTAAAATAACAATAAATAACGCTGAGGGTATGGATGTGCAGTATTTACCCACTTGTGCTTGTGTTAGACTCCACACAGCAGAAATAAAAAAACAACTTACCACTTAGCATTAATTATTACCTAAATATGCATCCCTTATCAAATGTCTTGAAAGGAAATACAGCAGAAGACAGATGCGTAACATTACAATCCCTTTTTCAATAGCATAGCAAGATTTAAACAAATGAGTCCTTCAAGCTGGGGAGTTTCATGCAAGTCTGTGAGAGGATTATCACTTGTAAGGCTTCTTAAGATCCGTGTTGTTTCTTACAGGCAAGACAAAACTAACTTAAGTGACTAGAGCAATAAATAGATGTGTAGTATTCTCTTTTGTTGGCTGCCTTATTGAAATGTTGGCAATTGAAATGCAGAGTGCCGAAAAAAGACCAAAAACTTGGAGAAGATTGAAACTTGAATATCTCTCTTCTCCTTAAATCTTTGTTTTTTTTAGGGTGGGTAATCTCCCTGCAACCCCCCACCTGGGAGGCAAGCCCCCAACACCTCCTGAACTTATATATACCAACTCTGCGATTGCCATATCTCAGAGAAAAGGGAATATTCCAAGAATTGGCATCTCAGACTTAGTACATACAAGTCCAATCTTTTGGCCATTTAGTCTCCTCATTTTGAGGCTTGCTGTAGTGGATCTGACATTTCAAATGGTTGCACTTTTGTTTCCTTTTGAAAGCAACATTTTCTAATCTCTCATATGACATGACATGCAGTACTGCAGTTCTACTATGAAACACTGACTTCCTGAACGTTAATATTCCAAAAGAAAGAAAAAAAGTCACAAATCCAAAAGAGTGAAAAACTCTATTTCACTTGTTTGCAGGGGGCAAACTCCCCACACCCCCAAACTTATATATACCAGTGCCACATTCTCACCAACTGGAAGAAGGGAGAAATCTCCCTAACGAAATTGCCTGTGCACAATTAGAAATCTCACTGGCAATGATTTCCTGTGGGAAAAAGCATTTATTGTTATGCTGTTCATCTTTTTTGTCTGTGGGCTACTGACACTCGAACAATTTCAAGTTCAGCATGTGTAGGGGAATTGCAATAACTACAGCTGATTTTAGCATGGGCATGCTCAGCACTAATTCTCTTCCTTTTACCCATCTTTTGTGTATGCAACATAAAACATTTCTCCATAGGGAGCTGCTCTGTATGCTACAAATTGCTGGACACAGTGTCCTTGCTCAGCCATATATTTTCTTTGCTGAATAGTTATTGGAAGATGGGGTTGAACTCTTATTGTTGGATCGTTTTCAGTTTCAGCCTGGAGCTACAAAATGTAAACATATAATGAAATAGAAAGCAGTATGCATAAAATAACTAGAACTATAGATACATAGTGTAGCAACAGACATTGCATACAAGTAGTGAAATGAGCCTGATAATTCTTAACAGGTGGAAAAAATAAACAAGAGAAAAACTGAAGAAAGTAGTGAGGTAGGTGGGTAGGAATTAGAGAGGGAAAAGGGCTGTGGAAGGGTGGAAGAAGGAGGTAAAAAGAGTTATGGGGAAGGGAGGAATTAGGATGGTATGTTCATGATGATAGTTGTGAGGCTTAGATGGAAAGTGATGCAGTCAAAAACTAGTGTGCAGGATATCTAAGTTATACTACTGTTGTGAAAGCATTTACACTGTCCTTCTATGAAGAAAAATAAAATGTACACTTTGAATCCTTATTTGAAGTAGTCATCTGACATCATTTTCAGCTTTAGTAATATAATTCCTTAAAAATAAATCCTTGTTAAAGTATATGCATACGCCTTCTGTTACATATAACTGTGGAGTACTCTGATTTTTTTAAATATGACTTTATAACACATAGTGATTTACTTTAGCTTGGAATGAAAAGTGAATAAAATAAACTGATTTACCTAAATAAGACCTCCTACCTATTTTTTGTTCTGTATTTTCACAATTGCTTTTTTTTAATCTTATTTATTAAGGAAAATAATTGTTACAAACACAGAAGTTACTTGAAGCAACCAAGAAGCATAGAAAGTTATGGACCAGATCGCGACTGAGCCAATCTTAATAAATACTGTGTCTCTGTCATTTTGAAAGCAGTTTTGGTAGTCCTTGAAAAAATCCTTTCTGGCTTAAAGTAAGGTGCAGTACTAAATGAAACAAAATATGGAGTTCTCACGTACAAATGCCTGAAAAAAACTCTTATTTCGAACATGAAATATGTATTTCAAACCAAGGAGTAAAATTACTTTTCCTGGCTAAAGCCAAGATAACCCATGTTTGATTAGCAGCATGGGAGCTGGGGAGGGGGTGTTGAATGCCAACTTGCCCATCTTGTGGGAAGATGGCAGCTTGGTGAACTGCACTAGTGATAACTGTAGGATCACAGTGGTATTACCTGTAACAATGAGTGTAGCAAGCCCTTGTTGAAGAGGTTCACTGATTACCACTGGGTTAGCATGTGTGGTAACATGCATACACCTTCAGCAAGCAGAAGTTGTGGAGCTTGCAAGCTACCATGGAGATAATTTAGGTGGTCATGTGGGTGATCCCTGACTCATGAATGACAGTTCCGATTTACAGTTTGCATGGTTCTCACCCAAGAGGAGCAAATTAGGGCTCTCACTTCTATTTATTTATTCATTTGTTAACTGGTATTCACCATATTTTTATATATTGTTTTGGAGGATATTCCTGTCAATCCAAGAGGGGGTCCATGGAAACTGAAGACTGAGTACAGGGAACTAACATAGCAACATATGGTTAATGCCAGTTCTCCCTAAGAGTGAACAAAATCATCTTCATAAGAAGCATATTAAAACTATGTGTTGCTAGATTATGATTGCATTTTTATCTGTTTTTTATTCTACTATTGAAGTAATTTATTTTCATTCTTTTTACTTATTTTATGAATAAACTGTTCAAGATTTTTTATAAAAGTATCCTAAATATGTATTTCATGCATGCAACCCATAAATGTTTCATTTTTTGTTTTGAACTTCGTAATGAGATTTATTGCTTGTTTTTAGATTGGTATAAATGATTTATTTTATGTCATGTGACAGTTTAATCTTATAAATGCAAATGATTTCTTGGGTTATTTAATTCTGACAAAGTCTTTGTAGTATGGATGATAATTTTGTTGTATGTTTTTTGGAGTAATTCATTGTAACTTTTTAGTCTTTTGTTAGCTGGGTAAGCTACTGAGAACAAGTGTCCCTTTTCATGGTTGACCAGGGAACATTGTCATGTTAAGTGACTTTCACAGAATTCCACTGTAAGCAAATAAGGTGGGAGGAATCAAACCATGTATCCTTGACTACAGGAAGCAAATAGGGAAAATATGGGTCAACAGAGTGTCCTGAAGGGTTGCACTAGATGGTCACTGGGGAGTCAGGAATTTAAAAAAAAAATTAAAAAAATGTAGTAAGATTCTAGACAGCATATTATCTTAATATTTATTTATATGAATGAGTTCTGACAATTTCACTATGACTGTTCCATTCAAGTAGTGCTTGTCTGCAAAATATTTTCAAACAGAAGGAGTTCTAATATGGAAACATAGGAAGTCTATTTAAACTCCAAGCATTAGTAAACAGATTCATGTTGATTTGCTGGAGGCAGTTTTGGCAAATGTAAAAGCATTGAAAAATGTTCACCAAAACTGCCTTCAGTGAACATCCTGATGAAAGTTTTTTTTGCAGGAGGGAAAGCACCCATGTTGGGGGGCATCTCCCACACCCCTTAGACTTGTATAACTCAACTTCAGCATTGCATAACAATGGAGAAAAACACAACTTTTCTCTTGGCTAATGTAGTTTAAGCAAACTTACTTCAGTCATTTTACATTCACCAAAAATACCTTTGGTGACCTGATGAACTCACTAGTAAGCTATGGCATCTCTAAAGTGGCTGCCTCAGTCCTGATGCAACCACTAGTCTTAAAGCCTGATAACAAAGGTCAGAATAAACTATGAATACCGTAACTGTTCCGAATCAGCAAGCCAGACAGAGAAAAATACATGTAAAGTAAAGTCATGAGACATGAATTTATCAGTACTTATAATGCTGCATACTGTGTTGTAAAACACTAGCTTAAGTGTTAAGACATAACCTGATTCATTACTTTAAGATGATTGAACTGATAAAAGCATTTAGCTATTCATACTGAATATCTTGGGTACAGGGAACTACTGCTGTCCCTCTATGCCAAAATGAAGTCATAAAACTATTCTCTTGGCTTTTACTTTGAAGCATTTGTGGGGAATAAAGTTCAGGAAGTAAAGCATTGCATTGCTGCCATTTGCTAGTAGATTTGTAGTTCATACCGCTCAGCTGTCTAGATTTTCAGAGAATGTACAAATTTTTGCCTCTTATTTTTGGTCTGTTCCTCATAAGATTTGTGTTTTGCTGGCAAATCACTTAGGATTGAAGTTACTAAATAATTATGTACACTTGAGTTTCTGGCTTCATATCCTTTAGAAAATACATTAACACAAATCATTTTATTCTAGCTACTTTTTAAGTTTATAAGAGCAATATTTAAAATCTGTCCCTAGTTTTGGACCTCTATCCCCCCATTATGTGAGGCTTTGTTCAGATTTCTTGCATTAACATTTAAAATCTTAAAAAAGTAACAAGGAATAGAAAAGCAGTTTATTAAGTTTGAAAGAAATAGAGCAGAAAATGGTCCTGTGTTGACATCATTCATTCTACAAAGTTAACACTAGAAAGATACTTTGTCCTTATTTGACTTAGCACTATCTTTACTAATGGCTCTGGTTACAGTATAAATACAGACATGTGATCTCTGTACCCTTCACCTGCTGTAGTTTGCTTCTGAGGCCATGATATTCTGAACAGTTCTGATCAGTGTGATTTGTAAATATTTACTGTGACACTTTTCTTTAACATATATAAGTTGCTTTATGTTAAGCATGCAATGTCTTTTGAGCTGCTGGCTTTTCTAAAGGAGGCAGAACTTATCTATTAAGTGGAAGCATATGTGGAACTCATGCGTACACAAGTTAAGTGTTCCTGAGCTTTGGAAACAGCTGCAGTGATGACGGTGGAGATTTCAACTAGCCCATGTGATAACAAATGAATGACCTTGCAATACTCCTGTCAGATGTCTGTCTCACTCTTCACTAACATACAGTTTGCACCAAACTGAGTGAAAACCTCAGGCTGCAATCTGTGGCAAAAAAGTGCCACATGTTTGTTTTATATATCTGTATCTATCTATCTATAAATTACAGTATGTTTTATATATATATATATATATGCATCAGTCTGTCTATCTATCAAATACTGTACTGGCTTGCATATTTTGTATAAAGCAATTTAATCAAAATTACAGACACCTTACTGCTCCTGGTTGTAACCCAGCTCTATACAATATAGTGCCCTTTGCTGTAACTCCAGAAACTATTGTCTGTGAGTAGGAGCTGGGGGATAATCGCTACGTTTGACTACAGTGTTAGTACAATACTTGACTGCAGATTGATGGAAAGAAGCTGACATGTTTACTTGCTATAAGTACAAGAAACCTTCTGCTAGTCGTAGCCCTCCCTGCATAGTTCATAAACAACAACTATATTACTGTGTTCAGGAAGTAATTTCATTTACATTAGTGGTAATTTTTAAGTACTAAACTCACATCATGCTGTTGGAAACAAATAAATGAAAATGTCTTTCACGCACCATAAGTAGAAGGTGTTACAAAAGAAACCATGCACATACAAAAGTACAGTAAATGTACCCCATTCAGTCCTCCTGCTCTAGCTAAAATAAAATGCGCCCGATTCCAATAGACTTGCTCTCAGTGTAAGTGACCATTTACACTGAGAATAGGCTGAGAGCAGATGTTTTGGAATCTGATCCCTGTAGTAAGCCTGTTTATGGCTAGGCCTTACGTTGATACAAGTCACTTACACTGAGAGCAACTCTTTTGGAATCTGGCCCAATGTTTTGTTTAATGTTGCTGCCCCCCACTACCCACTTCTCATTTTAAAAATGTACTCAGCCCTCAATATGCTACCCCCAGATACATGGGAAGAAGCACGTTATTTTCAACAGTTACAATTTATTTTCATTAAAAGCTAGTTTTAGAGGTGTATTCCTTTTGCACAAGAATTCTTTGTGTACCACTATACTGTGAATATTAATTTGCACAGTTCTAAACATTCTGTGCTTTTTGACTGTTGACATTTGCAATAGATGCTCAGAAAAAAACGTACTCATTTCAGTACAATGAGTATGCCTAGCTACACCCTTGACTTTTATTCTCCTTCTTTGTTATTTTCAATTTCTCAAACAAAACATATATGTTATATATGTGCGCATGTGTGTGTGTGTGTGTGTGTGTGTGTGTGTGTGTGTGTGTGTGTGTGTGTGTGTATGGATATATACTATAGATGCATAGCTATATCTATATATACGTATATGTGTATGTATGTATATGGTTCTACCTGACATAATCGAAACCCCAGAACACCGACAACGCAATCACCGACACCACATAATCGACAGTACAGAAACACGAAACCTCACATGCCCGACAACGAAATAACCGACGGTACACAAACACGAAACCGCATACACTGCACACACCACAATAACAACAATCAACAAACAAAACACATCCCCTATCCAAAAAC
>NC_056747.1:568040328-568092828 GCF_019279795.1 Protopterus annectens
TGTGCCACTGACTGTCTTCTTTGATATCACCATCTCCTATTTCTTCTTTTCTTTCTTTCTTTTTTTCTGTATATCTCGAAATATTGGTCTTTTCTCCCATTCTTTTGCAACTCACTTTTGCTGTCCTGATAACCTTCTCACACTGTCCCTATTTTACCTCACTACTCCTCTTTTCCACCTTTTCTACACCTGTTATTTACCCTCATTGCTGATTTCAAGCTTCTTTCAAACCTCATTGGCTTTCTTCCATTCTTGCATTTTTGCCTCTTCCTTATACAATTCCCCATGGTCCTGAGTCTTTAATTCCAGACTCATTCCTACAACTTCACCACAGTCAACATTCTATCGACCAAAAAAATAAAACAATACCACTGGAACAGATCCACCAAAAACATTTATTCTCTCTCTCTAGTGCCTAGGTCAAAGACCTTCAAGGATTAATACAATACATCACAGAACTGATTTCTTATATACAAATACAATCCAAGAATTATTCAATTACACAATTAAATAAAATAGTTAAATAAAAGGGAGGGGTATATGAGACCAGATGGCTTAGTGGTTAAGGTCTTCGCCTCCAATGCACAAGGTACAAGGTTCGATCCTGACCTCCGACTAATGCCTGTTTGGAGTTTGCATGTTCTCTCTGTGTCTCCGTGGGGTTTCTCCCATGTTTGAAAAACATGCTGAGTGTTTCCATCTCAAACTCACCAATGAATGGAGCTGTGGGCAGCAGCACAGACTCTACATGGTGCCCAGTGGGGGGAAGAGTTGTAAAAAGACCAACCGCTTTGGGCATCTATTGTGGTGCGCAGTATCCTCAAGATAGGAGAACATGGATCACAAACTGCGTGCTGCGGCAGGGCTAGCCACTCGATGGTGTAAAATATGGCTCTAGGTGATTCGGTCATGTTGACTATCGCCAAAAAATGGGCATGGGTAGTTACCGGTGATAAGTGGGTTGAGGACCTGGGCTACTCTCTGACCCAGGGACCCATGCTAATGGTGGGAGGGGTATATGTGCCCCTATTGGCCAGTGTGTACCCGCCATAAAAGCCCAGCAGCCCTGGGTCAATAGGCTACTGGCTGGCCGGTGTCTAGTTGCCCAGCCTGGGTTACCTGGGATAGCTCTGTTGAGTGAAAGCTGGACATAAAACCAACCAACCTGCCAAACATGAACTGAGAATTGCTATGCTTAATGTAGGTTCACTGACAGGACACAGCTTAGAAGTGGATGACATGATGATATGGAGGAGGCTGGACATCCTATGTATCCAAGAGACGAGATGGAAGGGCAGTGCAACAAAGCCACTTGGCTTGGGATCCAGATTCTACTACTCAGGTGGTGGACAGGCTAGAAATGGTGTAGGAATTGTGGTGAGACAGAGGCTTCAGAAGTCAGTGAGGGATATCATCAGAATTAATGACAGACTCATGGCAATCAGACTCCAGTGTAATGATAGGACAGTATTCATAATCTCAGCCTATGCCCCACAGCAGGGTTGTGATAGTGAGGAAAAGAGTGCATTCAGACAGCAGTTGCAGGACCTACTAGATAAAGCAGGACAACATGAATTGGTGTTGATAATGGGTGACTGAAATGCACATATCAGGACAGACAGAACAGGATATGAGGACTGCCTGTGTCCACATGGGTGGAGCAATAGGAATAAAGAAGGAGATGCCATTCTAGACTTCTGTCTGGCAAATGGCTTGATAGTAGCCAACACATGGTTCAGAAAGAGAGACAGTCACAAGATCACATACAAGAGTAGCCAACATGCAACTCAGGTAGACTTCCTCCTAGTAAGGAAAAGGCACTGGGGTAGAATCCATGATTGCAAAGTCATCCCCAGTGAAACAGTCAGTTCACAGCATAAACCAGTAGTTGCCACAATCAGCTGCAAGCAGTGGTCAGAGAAGGCTCTAAGGTCAACAGAAACCAGGCTGAAGACGTGGAAGTTGACTGGAGAGAAAGTACAGCAGTTCAAGGAATTACTCAGGGCTCTAGCACCCCAAGAAGAGGAGTAAATAGGTGGAGTTGAAGAAGAGTGGCAGCGCCTAAAAACAGCATGTGTTAGGACTACAGAAAAGATATGTGGCCGAGCCAGGTATGGAAATAAGGTACATAAGGAAAGCTGGTGGTGGAATGCAGAGGTGCAGGAAGTAATCAAAAGAAAGAAGGAGTGCAGGAAGAAGTGGGAGATTGAAAAGACTGACCAAGCTAGGAAGGACTACTGGTTGGCTAACAAAGAAACTAAGAAAGACGTTGCAATAGCAAAGAATAGGGCATCAGAGGCACTCTATCAGCTTCTGGAAAGTGACTCAGTAAGGGGCACAAAGAAACTATACCAGGTTGCAAGGCAAGGACAGAAAGATAAAGAAGATAGTCAGACACCCTTCATAAGGGATTCCAGCAACAACCTGCTTACCAGCCCACAGGACATCAAAGGCAGATGGAAGGAGTATTTCCAGCAGCTTCTGAATGAAGAAAACCCCACAGAAGTGGTACTTCCCCAGAAACAGCCTACAATGAGAGTAGAAGAGGAGCCCAGCTTAGAAGAAGTAAGAGCAGCACTAAGGAAAATGAAGTCAGGGAAAGCAGCAGGCTCAGATGAGGTCACAGCAGATATGATAAAGATGCTGGGTGAGCTAGGGGAGAAATGGCTCCTGAGGGTACTAATTCCAGTGTGGAGAGAAAAGCGTATTCCAGATGACTGGAGAATAAGCATACCCGTGCCAGTGTACAAGAACAAAGGGGACATCCACAACTGTGGACAGTACAGAGGCATCAAACTCCTACCACATTGCATGAAAGTTCTGGAGAGGGTGATTGATAAATGAATACGCAGAATAGTAGAATGTAAGATGGGAGATGAACAGTTCGGATTCAGATCAGGATGCAGCACAATTGACCCAATGTTTGCATTGAGACAGATACTTGAGAAGAAACTAGAGAAGACGAGAGAGTCAAACTGGGCTTTCCTAGACTTGGAGAAAGCATATGACAAGGTCCCAAGAAAGCTGATCTGGGCAGTACTGCGGTGGTTTGAAGTCCCAGAAACATTGGTAGAATTAGTACAGGCTATGTACAAGGACCCAGTGACTCAAGTACGAACAGTGTTTGGCCTCACTGAGGGGTTCCCAGTGGGAGTGGGTGTACACCAGGGTTCAGCTGTGAGCCCACTGCTGTTCACACTGGTAATGGACTACATCAGCAAACAGGTTGGAGGGGCCAGATCAACAAAGCTGCTGTATGCAGACAATGTGGCAGTACAGGCAGACTCTGAGCTAGAACTTCAGCAAAGGATAGGAGAATGGAATGCAAATCTGAAGGCACATGGGGTGAAACTAAGCACAGATAAGACAGTGATAATGGCAGCAGATTGGGGAAATCAGAAGAAGCTGAGAATAGAGATAGATGGGAAGATAGTGGAACAGGTAAACAGCTTCAAGTATCTGGGAGGGGTGGTTGAGGAGAAGAGTAGTCTGAATGAAGAGGTCAGAGCTAGAATCAGAGGGGCTGCAGCCAACTGGCATAGAGTATCAGGTGTAGTCTATGACAGAAGAATGCCAAAGAAGCTGAGAAGTAAGGTGTACAAGACAGTGGTGCGACCAGTACTACTGTATGGTACAGAAACCTGGGCAGTAAAGGCAGAACAGTTGAAGAAGCTAGAGGTGATGGAAATTAAGTGCCTGAGAAAGGTGGTAGAATGCACACTGCGGGACAGGCGAAGAAATGAGGACATAAGAGCAGAAGCCAAAGTAGCTTCAATTGCAGAAAAGATCAAAGAAAACAGATTACGATGGTATGGGCACATGTGTAGAAAAGCAGAAGACAATCTGGTGAGGGAGATTTGGGACAGACAGGAAGAAGGTAAGAGGAAGTGAGGGCATCCAGCAAAGAGGTGGATGGATTGTGTGAAAGAAGATCTGCGACAGTCAGGCATGAGTGTTGAAGAAGGCAGGAGAGTGGCACTGAATTGAGAGAGTTGGCGACAGTTAATACGATACCCCGACCCCATGTAAATGGGAAAAAGGGGATGATGATGATGATGATGATGAGTTAAATAAAACACCTCCAGTTAACTTCCCCATTCAAACCTGCAGGGATTAATGTATTATACTTAAGAATAAAAACAGACTCTTTATACAAAAGTTGTTCTTTAAGAAGAACATCATCATCCCCCTTTGTATTAATTTGTTCTAAAATACTACCCTGTAGTAATGAAAAATTGCTATTATGTTCAGTCTTAAAATGACAAGCTACAGTTTTGTCAACTTTTTGATTTTTAATGTCCCTAATATGTTCCATCATTCTTGTTCTGAACACTCTTTTCATTTCACCTACATAAAAAAGATTGCATGGACATTTTAAGACATAAATAACCACACTACTATTACATGAGAACAGTCCCCTAGGAGTAAATTTAACTCCATTAATATATTTAAAAGAACATACTACATGCTTGCAGACAGAACAATTAGTGCAACAAAAGGTTCCAAAAGTTGTAGGTGAATTATTAATAACAATAATTGGTAAGGTAAAATTACTGTATACTAACATATCTTTCAGACTTCTTCCACGTCTGTATGATGTGCAAGGTCATTTATCTAATATTCTGCATAGATCTTTATCCCCCAACAAGAAATTTCAATAATATTGCACTATTTCACAAATTTTATCACTCTTAATATTGTAGATCGTAACAAAATACATTAATTCTTTCTTATCATTACTATTATAAATTCTGCTATTATTCCTTTTATTTACTTTAACCACCTCTTGGTTTGTTCCATACTGTAGAACTTTTTTAATAGCTTCGCTTATAATTCCCGTATCATATCCCCTTCTCCGGAACATGGTCGCAGATTTATCTATCTCTTCTAACAAGTTCTCTTTGTTATTACAAATTCTAGATAACCTCAGGAACTCTCTGCAAGGCAAGGCTGAAAAAAGATGGGGAGGGTGACAACTAGTTGCATATAGATATTGACTCCTATCCAAAAACTTTGTATACACTCCAGTCTGAATTTCCCCACTATCTAACCCATAAAGGGTTAAATCTAAATATGTCACCTTTTTGCCATATTGTAATCCATCAAACGACAAATTAAACATATTATTTTGTAAATCTGAAACAAATTGATGAATTTCTTTCTCACCACTATCACAAATAAAAATCAAATCATCTATATATCGATAGTAATGTTTAACATATTTTTTCACAAAATCATATTTATATAGGCATTCAATTTCATAAGGAGCCATTAATAAGTTAGCATACATGGGGCATTGCTGTACCCTGTTTCTGTCTAAAAATTTCACCATTAAATGTAAAAAAAAATATTTGTCAAACAAAAATGTACTAGATCTACAATATAATTGGTTAATGGACTGTCTCCTAAAAAATAAATGAAAGATTGTAATCCATCTAGATGCCTAATAGATGTATACAAACTCTTCACATCTAGAGTTATCCAGTACATGCTCTTATTCCATACTATAGTGGAAATTTTATTTAGGAAATGTGCCACTGACTGTCTTCTTTAATATCACCATCTCCTATTTCTTTTCTTTCTTTCTTTTTTTCTGTATATCTCAAAATATTGGTCTTTCCCCCATTCTTTTGCAACTCACTTTTGCTGTCCTGATAACCTTCTCACACTGTCCCTATTTTACCTCACTACCCCTTTTCCACCTTTTCTACACCTGTTATTTACCCTCATTGTTGATTTCAAGCTTCTTTCAAACCTCATTGGCTTTCTTCCATTCTTGCCTTTTTGCCTCTTCCTTACACAATTCCCCATAGTCCTGAGTCTTTAATTCCAGACTTGTTCCTACAACTTGTTTCCTTCCAGTCTCTTCTGCTGTCGTTGTCTTAGAAAGTACACATTTACCTTTAATGTCAGAAGATCATAAGGCTGTGGGTTCTGTTTATATACTAGGTGCTTTGATTTATTTCCCAGTACTGACCCTGTAGTGCAGCATAATGGGAGGGGGAGGGTTACTGCCATTCTGAGTTGCTATCATTTGTGTGAGATTTTAAACTAAGATAATGGATGCCTGAGCTGATAGCTCATGTGGATGTAGAAGATTCAGTGGTACCGACTGGAAAAATAGAACAGGTGGTTGTCTTTTCAAGTTCAGACTTACCTTTTATTTTTTGAAAAAAGCCTCATAACTTTATTAAACCATTCCATAACATAACATACCATAACAGAACATTTTAAAATGATGTCAGAATCAAATAATATCAATAGAACTGGTAAGAGAACATGCACAACTAATATGCTAACTATCTTGCACATTTTCTAGGATTAGGAAAGATTGTTAGTGCTCATGTGAATGATCTACTACAGGTAGTCAATTTAGAAGGTATTGAGAAAATGCAATTCAGAGACAGCTATCGTCAAAATGAGAAGGACCTAATTTTGGCTCATTAGCATATCTCTGAATCACACTGTAACTAACAAGAATGCTGTCAGAACTGATGATGGTAGTGTTTTCCCTGGTGGCCCATGCATTACTTTGGCTAAGGCACCCTCTTAGACTGACAGTGCTATCAGACCTGACGATGATAGTGTTTTTCCTGGTGGCCCATGCATTACTTTCGCTAAGGCACTCCATTAGACTGACACACACACTTACATTCAGAATTCAGACTTTCCCCAAACACATGCAGATGCAGACACACACACACACACACACACACACACACACACACACACACACACACACACACACACACACACACACACATTTACACTCTCTGACATTCCTAAACACTCTGACACATGTGCACACATGCAAGCACACATTCACTCATCAACAAGGAAGTTCCCCTCCACAATCAATCACACTCATGAACATAATCACCTATTCAGCCACATGCACACTGCAACACATACGCACACACACACACACACACACACACACACACACACACACACACACACACACACACACACACTGACTCTTGATTCCCTACCTCCCTTTCTAAACCCTAGTTTGACAAATCAGAGAAAGGAAACTGGCATGCAAGGTTGCTTGTTGTTGTTGTTTGTCTTTCGGCTTTTCCCGGTTAGGAGTCACCACAGCGGAACTCCGGTCTGCTAATAATTGGCAGTAGATTTTGACGAACGCCGTGGTGCCAGCTCGACGTTCAACCTTCAATGAAGGCACGCCCATTTACGCATGTCTTTCGAATGCCCACCCAATCGTGGGGAGGACATGCAGACTCCACACAGAAGGCACTCCCCGCACTCCAGCCGAGAATCGAACGGGAGAACCTCTTGCTGTGAGGCAACAACGCTACCGCTGCACCACCGCAGAGTTGGAATGCAAGGTTACTAGATATATTAAAAGTGTACATGGGTAATTTAAAATTTATTATTTTAAAAGAGCAAATACGTGCATTTCTGGAGGCAAGTACTGTGGAATGACACCTAGAAGAGAACCAGATGTATATTCAACAGAAAATAAGCAGGCTCAGTCAGTTAAGTGAAATATTGTAGGCATACATAGAATGGTAGCACAAATCATGTTTTGAACCAGAACAAAAGCATTCAGCATGGAACTTAAAGTATATAAGAAGTTATATAAAGTAAAAACGTTAGTGATATAAAACAATTACAAAATGTCTCTGCAAATACCAACTTTGTTTCTGTTTGACAATGATTTGGGTAGTCGTTTAGGTCTAAACCAGCTAATCCATATGTCTGCATTTCAGATTTATGTTACTAGACTAAACATAATGGAAGATGTCAGACTAAAACCTATGCTGTTGCATATGGTACAACATGACATTTACTAACTGTATAAAACTGTAGCAAGCGGAACATATAACAGATGTGATTACAGTTTAATCAACTCAGAATTATTTTGGAAATGTTTATGTGCCAGCATCTTCAAAACTAGTTTAATCAACTCATAATTATTTGCACATTTTTATGTGCCAGAACCTTTTATAACTATGATTTATGGGTTTTCAAAACTAATTATCATGCAAGTCCAGTAATGTGACCTATTGTTTCCAGCTGTGGATGGTTAACAGAGCGATTTTTGATTTATGTCGATCTTGAGACCATTTGAGGCATGAACTGATATTGCACCTGTCAATACTAGACACTTTTTTACAGAAACTTTATGAGTGGTAGTTACGTAATACATTCTCTGACTGTACCTTTCTCACTTTGGATATTCACACTGACTTTGCCTTATTCCAAATGCAATACGGCACTGGGAATTCATGACCCTGTATTTCTATGCATAGTGGTTTTTCAGACTTTAAACTTACTTTAGTCAGTATGCTGCTTGAATTATTACTGGAAAACAATGTTTTTGCTTTTAATGGCATTTATCTCCAGGAAATAAATGTTGCAACAGTGGACAGCATATATGAATAGCTATGAACCTAGTGTTGTTGGAATGGGAGAAAGTGCATGTTTTTGATGGATAGCCTTTTATGAAATTTCTATAGTTTTATTGTAGATTTGTGGGCAATGTTGTTTTTGCTATGGAGAGGATATTTCATATTGATTAATGATTTTATTAATAGTATAAATAGTAATACTTTTTAAAATTGCAAGTGTATAGCATTCCTGGATGTTTTTATTCATGGAAATACAGTGAGACACATTACTAAAGCAGTGTCCAAGAAGTCATGCAAACATAATACCTATTTAGACACAGTAACATACATCCTAGGTTTATTTTTAACATCGAGAATTATAATTGGTTGGATGGTGCTTTATGTGGTCCATGTACTACTAGTTACAGATAAAAAAAGCACTAAAGTGTTGTCAGAAAGACAGTGTAAATGTGGCTTATATACCTATGTGCAATATGTGCACATCTTTCTTTGTCAGGAAAACAAATAAACATTTAAAAGAATGCATAACTGAACATTCATTGATATCAGAAAAATAAACTCACGAAATGTGCTTGCTAGATGTTATATATGGGTGATACTCATAAGTATCAGTTTTGTGTTTTACAGAGGGTTAAAACCGGTATTAGAGGAGGTAGTGTGATTAATTTAACTGAAATAACTGAATATAAGCACAGCACTACATTGAATACTGATAATTTACCAGGGATAAAAGATGTTTTTGTATTGTAAAACCTGCATTGAAATGTAAAACACTTTAACATTGATTACACGCTAATTCTCTGTAGAGGGTTACATGATGTAATGTTTAAATATCATGCTGGTGGACTTTTTAATTTCATTTGAAAAAGTGCTATGAAAGGGCTGGTGGTGGTGTTGGGATAGTAATGAAGCTCCTTTCCTATGGTTCTTGAGTCGCGTTCTTTGGAATACTCAAGAAGAGGCTGAACAACAGGAACATAAAGGAACCAAGATTTCCCTACTATGTGAGATGAAGGTTTTAAAATGCAATGGCTAACACAATACACCTTGTTAATGAGATAAGATATGTTAGCTACAGAATCTAAATTACTCACATTATAGTTATCCAGCCTTTATAACTATCATCTGCCGTTAAAGGCTGATTATATAGTAAAAAAAGTAAGCAACATTTTACTGTTACTAAAATATGTTACAGCAGGCTCAGACACCATTTGTCTTGGAGTTATTAGTTAAACACCATCCTTTTAACTCATAATATACATAGGAAGCTTAACTTTTTATTAGGGTTTGATGTAACCGCTCGTAGTTTGTAACCTTCAGTGAACTTATATAATCAACAAATGCTACAGTTCAAATCTGAAAACAAGACATTAAACAATAAAAGGCCCAATACAGAGCCCTGAGGGACTCTTAATGTTATACTCCTCCAAGAAGAACATAAACCACTGATTTTAATCATGAATACCCTATTAGACAATTCTTAATCTTAGTAATAAAACCATATAATTGGAACAAGCGGTGAAACGAGTGAGACGTGTTCTTCTTTTTCGAACGAACCAAACTCAAAGTAAATCCAAATGAAACGAAGTAATCAACACAAGATTTATTGAAAAGATGAGCGCTTTCACTAAGTTTAGCTTCTTCAGATCTAAGACAAATAATCCTAAAATTCATGCGCTTTAAATACTTGAGAACAGACGAGTTAGTTAAAAAGTAATTACTCAATTAGTCTAATTAAAGCTGTAGTAGAGTAAAACAACAATGACGGGATATAGCAGTGTATATCCTATAATACTTACAGAATAAATGACATATCAAATAACATATAATAATATATAATAGCACAAGACATTTCGTAGGCATATATTTAAAAACAACAAAACCACTTGTATTAAATGTGCTAAATATACTGTGTATGATAAAAAATCAAATAAAAGAATATACCAGTACATATTCTATAATGTTTACAAGCATAGCAGACGAACATAAAGAATTGCATAAACATATATATGATGACAAATGTAATAGCAGATGATAGACAAAGTCATGTTGTGTTAACTATAATAAATATATGAATAGATTGTATGATTGTGTATATGTGTATGTTTGAATGTAATGAAAATCAATGTATTTATCTAAAATGTATATATATGGAAATTGATTAATTGAATGTATGTTATGTAAATTATCTATGTATAAAAAATATTAAATATAAATATGTTGTATAAATGTATAATGATTAATATGTACATAATGGAAATAATAATAATATAACATTTATTAGGTGTCCAAGAGAAGATGTATAAACTATTATGTATACACATATTTATGCATATGAATTGCATATTTGGGTGAGCATAAATGAATTATTAAATACCTGTATTAATGTATGTGTAATTATTGAAAAATGTATATGTTATCATGTGTCATGTAAATGGAGTTATGTAATCAACATAAAACTGAACTATATAAATATGTATAATGAATAAATATGAATATGTGTATATAAAAAATGTATATCTAAAAACTCTAAAATTGTTTCCCATAATAATAATGTTAATGATATTTAAAATTGTGTTAAAATTTATAATTTGATATGTCTGCGTTTTTTTAAATGAGGTTTGATGGATGCTCTTTCGTTTAATCCATGCCCCTTATCAGCTCTAAGCAAGATGATCCATCTATTTTCAATTCTGCCTACACAACGCTATTATCCCACGTGGACTAAGGGTGTTCTCCATGCCGAGTCAGGGGAATGAGTACCCTGAACTTCTTGCGTTATGGCAGCAAATAAATATTGACACAAGCCGTAAGTTCCTACAACTGTTAATAGATTTCTTTAAACCAGAGGAAGAGATTTTAACTACTAAGATTAATAATTTACAACAACAGCTGTTTAAAGACTTCACAGATAATGCAGTACATAGATTATTTGATAATATATTGGACTGTATTTCGGCTTATGAACGTAAGCTGTTTCAGCAGAAACAGGGTAAAGTTTCATGGGACATTTATGATTTTAAAACAGGACAGGTCTTTGTGTGGGAGAGACGTAATCCAGAACGTATGTCTAATACATATAATGGACCAAACAGAGTGATTCCCAAGCAACCTTCTGTCTCTGTACGAACTGATAATGCCCAACCAATTTCTGGAAATTTTTCTAATTTAATAACATCCAGTACTACAGGAGAAACTCTGACTACTAACATTCAAGGTAATGAGCCTGACATTACACCTACTGACACAGGCTCTCTTACTGAATCAACATCTATTAATGATGGTATGAATACATGTAATGACTCTTTAGATGTCATACATCTAACTCATAATAGTATGGATAACAGTGTCAATCTTTATCCTACTGTTAATGTTCTTAAAAACAAGAAAAGTTCCACGAATGACTCTGAACAAGTTGTCAGACCAAAAATTAAAGACAACAATAAAGGGGCAGGCATTAATTTGTCCTTCCCTTTAGCGATACGTCAGGAGAAAAATCCAAACAGGACACGCTCGGCCAGTCGAGGGAGGCAAAAAAGAAAATTGTCCGGAGAGTCACCACACAATACAACTTTAAAGAAAATGTGGACACACCAAAGCAAGATTTAATTTATAATCTGTCTAGTATTCCACTGTCACATTATGATATTAGTTTGTTAACTAAAGGTTTAAGTTTTATTCCTCAGTGCAAAATCACAATTGATGACACCATTATAGATTTAAAAGTATTCTGCAGAAATGTTATGCTTAAATACATTTACAGGGACACTAGTAATACCAATACCTTTAATAATATCTCTGTGGCTATGAATACATTTGTTTTTAAGAACCTTAGTGAATTTGTCCCAGCTAACCACCCCCTACTTGAGGCATATATGAAAACCACCGAAGATGAACTGTATAAATACTATCATGATAATGTAAAGATTAATTCTAAATATGCGACATATAATAACTTGTCATATCAAGAGAGAATGAGCCTTCATAATTTGAGAAATGATTTAAACATTATAATAAGACCAGCAGGCAAAGGCTCAGGGATAGTAGTAATGGACACCACACACTATCAAACAGAAATGACTGATATGTTACATGATATCTTTTATACATGTATTGATTCTAAGAAGGTTTATGAAATGTGTGAATATGTACATAACATTTTGATAGATATTTATAGAAGCAAACTAATTAATAAAGATCAGTTTGAATATCTATACATTAAAATACCAGCTGTTCCGATTATACACGGATTGCCCAAAATACATAAAAGCACAACCAAACCGCCCATGAGACCAATAGTCTCTGGAAAAGGATGGGTCACTGAACATGTTTCAGTTTTCATAGAAAAACATCTGAGGTGTATATTGAATGACAATATTTTTGTACTGCATGATTCTAAACAGTTTCTATTGGATTTATACAACACTACTTACCAACTAGAATCTACAGAGAATTTAATTTTAGTGACTTATGATATACAGTCCTTACTCACAGTTATTCCGAACGAACTCGGTCTAACTTATATTAATTCTTATCTCAGAAAACATAGTACATACAGCAATGTGTTGATTGATCATTTGGTACACTTCCTTGAGTTAGTGTTAGAAAACAACATTTTTATGTTTGGTGACAACATCTACCAATAATTAGATGGCGTAGCTATGGGCATTCCATGTGCAAATAGCTACGCCAATATGTTTCTGGCACATTGGGAAGAGCAACTACTGTTTAATGAGTCCCTGTTTAGGACACATGTACAATTCTACAGACGTTTTGTAGATGATGTATTTATTTTATGGAATGGTACAATCGATGAGTTGACAAATTTCTCTATGATTATGAATAACTTAACACCATGCCTAAAATTCACTATGAATTATTCACAAGATAGAATTGAGTTTTTAGATTTATTTGTAGAGAAATTACATTGTGGCATGTTTAATACAGGGATTTTCAGAAAACCATGTTATAGAAATATGTTGCTATTTAGAACCAGCATGCATCCTAGACACATTTTTAATAATATAATAAAAGGGCAGGCATTGAGAATGTCTAGACTTAATTCGAAAGATACAGGTTTTTTAACAGATTTAAATGACTTAAAAGAAAAATTTCTGGAAAGAGGTTACAAGCCTGACGAGCTAAACGAACATATTAATTCTGTACTGAATTTATGTTCAACAACAGGTATACCATATTTTGGGCCCCAACCTGTAGTGACTAGTAATGGAATGGATACACCTACAGCAACTATCAAATTTCTGACTTCATACACAACAGATAATATGCAGGTCAGAAATATTATTTGTAAGAATTGGAATATTTTACAAGCTGATGACTTATTAACAACAATTGTAGGTAATACCCCATCTTTTACGTACAGAAATAAAAAGAACCTTAAAAGATTATTATGCTACCCATCAAAAAAGAATACAGATATAACCAACAATTATTATACTAGACCCTGTGGACATTGTAATTTTTGTTCCTTGATAGACTCAAACATAATTTTTATACATCCAGATACACATAGGGAGTTCCATACTCAAGTTGATGCTGATTGTATGACATCAGATGTTATATATTTGGCTGTGTGCAAACTATGCTCATGCTTTTATGTTGGAAAAACCAACAGAGTTCTACGTGACAGGATAAGAGAACATTGTTACAGTATAAGGAAGGGCAACACATACAAACAAATCCACAACATACATTCATTTTCAGAGTCTTAGAGAAAATTACTACGAGTATAAGAGGAGGGGATATTGTGAATCATACAGAGGACAGAGAAAGTAGATGGATCATCTTGCTTAGAGCTGATAAGGGGCATGGATTAAACGAAAGAGCATCCATCAAACCTCATTTAAAAAAATGCAGACATATCAAATTATAAATTTTAACACAATTTTAAATATCATTAACATTATTATTATGGGAAACAATTTTAGAGTTTTTAGATATACATTTTTTATATACACATATTCATATTTATTCATTATACATATTTATATAGTTCAGTTTTATGTTGATTACATAACTCCATTTACATGACACAGGATAACATATACATTTTTCAATAATTACACATACATTAATACAGGTATTTAATAATTCATTTATGCTCACCCAAATATGCAATTCATATGCATAAATATGTGTATACATAATAGTTTATACATCTTCTCTTGGACACCTAATAAATGTTATATTATTATTATTTCCATTATGTACATATTAATCATCATACATTTATACAACATATTTATATTTAATATTTTTTATACATAGATAATTTACATAACATACATTCAATTAATCAATTTCCATATATATACATTTTTGATAAATACATTGATTTTCATTACATTCAAACACACACATATACACAATCATACAATCTATTCATATATTTATTATAGTTAACACAACATGACTTTGTCTATCATCTGCTATTACATTTGTCATCATATATATGTTTATGCAATTCTTTATGTTCGTCTGCTATGCTTGTAAACATTATAGAATATGTACTGGTATATTCTTTTATTTGATTTTTTATCATGCACAGTATATTTAGCACATTTAATACAAGTGGTTTTGTTGTTTTTAAATATATGCCTACGAAATGTCTTGTGCTATTATATATTATTATATGTTATTTGATATGTCATTTATTCTGTAAGTATTACAGGATATACACTGCTATATCCCGTCATTGTTGTTTTACTCTACTACAGCTTTAATTAGACTAATTGAGTAATTACTTTTTAACTAACTCGTCTGTTCTCAAGTATTTAAAGCGCATGAATTTTAGGATTATTTGTCTTAGATCTGAAGAAGCTAAACTTAGTGAAAGCGCTCATCTTTTCAATAAATCTTGTGTTGATTACTTCGTTTCATTTGGATTTACTTTGAGTTTGGTTCGTTCGAAAAAGAAGAACACGTCTCACTCGTTTCACCGCTTGTTCCAATTATATGGTTTTATTACTTAGTTACATAAGCTAGCAAGTGTGCCGCAGGCTAGTAACCAGGAACTTTATTTACTTTTAGAATTCTTAATCTTAGCTCTTAATGTTTACATCAAAATTAGGGACAAAGTAAAAAATAATTATGCAATGGGCCCCAGACTGGGGGCACTTTTTAAATATTGGCACCATTAACTTAGAACTTCTCAAATAATGTCCAGTGAGAGTTGGGATGTATTTTCCAATCCATTTCATAAGAAAAGTGTTTATACCATAATATATCATACTAGTAAGAAGTTGACAGTGGGGAACTGAACTGAAGTCCTTAGCCATGTCTAAGTAAACAATAGTATATGGGCCATCTGGCTCAATAGGCAAGTCACAGAAGTCTACATAATTAGTGAACATGACCTAGATGAGTAAACCACGTTGACAGATGTCTGATGAGTCTAGCCTGTTGAAGATTATTTCAGCAAGATTGAATAATTACCATTCTAAGGTTTCTTTGAGATTTAAGTCAAAGTAAATGGTCTATAGCTGGCAGAAACTGTTTTAGTGCTGCCGTTATATAAAGAAATAACTTCATTTTTATAATGCAGAACATAGAATCTTAATAAAGATATAGTATACATTTTTGTATTTATCCTTTGTTGATCGAGTTAGTTCTACTAGGCTGCTGGCCTCTTTTTAGGGGAGACCCAAGGTGATATGTATACTAGTGGAGACATGTATTTTGGGCATTGGGGAACTTCCACTACTCCCTTTTTTAGGTGCCATTCATTTTTTAGGTGCCATTCATCCACCTGAGCTACCACCAACTCAAGCAGATGGGCCATTGGTTTAACGTCTCATATGAAGGAAAGCACACGCAGGAGCGCAGCACTTCCTTATGCTGCACTGCAATGTCAGCAATTAATCAGCCTGGTGTGAGTATAGAACCAACAAGCTTCTATACCAAAGGCAAGTGTGCTACCTACTGAAACCACTGACACTGCTCAAATGTACAATAGGGTACCTTTTAAGTTAACAATAAAGGAGTCTTGGATTCCCTCAAAGTCCATATTAGTATTCTTTGCAAAGTATAGTGCAGGCCAGAAAGTTGGACAGTTTGAGAAGCATAATCACAAGAGGGACCCATACTGAATTTGAATGAGGTAGCCAAAATTTTACTGTAACAGATGGATCTGTATAATTAAAGTTATTACAGATCAGATTGCTGATATAAAGAGTTGTTATTTTCAAACAGAATATCTGAGAAAACACTTGGTGTAACTAGATGCTTCATAGGATAAAAGAAGTTCAAAACCATATCTTGAATCTTCAATGACCTTTTTGAAGTCAGTGTTCCATACTTGAAGTCTAAGACTTTTGAAAAAGTGCATAAAGATGTTTTTTTGTATTATATAAACATGTCAGTCTGTCTGTTCTACCATGTAGCCCTATGGTTTTTGAACTGCTGACTTTAGATTGTGATAATGATACCCCAGAAGATATTAAAAATGCATTTTGTTGTAAAAATAGCTCCCAACATTGATCAGTACTTGACAATTCAAATGTTATCAGCCAGCAGCACCTTGTCTCTGATCTATAATTATTCCATAATTGGTATTAATAGAATTGGGTCACTGCATTCACAGACAATTAGGCATCATGTACAGACCCATAAGTGGAGTATCTACAGAAGTACTTGTATGTAATCCAGCACGTAGCAGGATTCATACAGCTGAATTGCACTACAGTTACCAAGTATGCAGGAGACCACATACAGTACCACAGTGGCCACAGATGGTGCACGTAGACAACATGATGGAGATACTCTAGAATCAGAAAGGATGTGTCTGTATTTGTACTTATAACTAAACATGGCTGCATCTGTGACAGTCACTATGGCTACTGTAGTGCCTTTGATAACCATTTCTGCCAGTGTGTAATGGTATCTGAGACGTGCCCAGAAGCAGATGACTGAGACATAAACTCAGAACAACTGATTATGTAAAACTTAATATTCTGATGTGAGCAAAAAGAAGAAGAATGTAATTTGTTGATATTTCTGACACAAGTCCATTTTCCTGTTCAGGGTGTTATACTCCAAGATAGCAGTGTCTCACCTGCAGTTACTGTAGCATGCTGTAGTACTGCAATGGTGCAGTGTGAAAACTTTAGGTGGTATTCATACACATGGTACTGAAGTGTGGGCATCTTCTAGACAATTGAACATATACACCATAGCCCTGCACGATTTATAAACACCATACAATAGTGGAACAACCACAACATCACCAGCACGTAACAGAATATGCACACAATTCATAGAGTACTACATGGTTGCCTACAAGCCCTTGCCAAGTCACAGTCTATGAGTGTGGTACTGCAAACTAGTAGCACCTATCTGTACACACAGAAAGACTCAGTCATGTTGCATAGCTGTTGCTGCTGCTCTGCATTGCACAAATGAGCAACTGAATCACCTGTGAAAACTTGAAAAACTGATTACTGGTAGAATAATCAGTGAATCTACCCGCTGCACAGCACTGCTGTGACTTTATCTTCTCAACCCTTAACACTGTGACGTCATTAAGCTTCCACCAATGGGAAGTAGCACAGTATGAGATCCCAGTATATGAATGATATGATAATCAGAAGTGTCCTGCAATAATGGGCAATGGGCCTGATATTTCAATAATCACACTTTTGCATGTCTGTGGAACATCTCAGCTGTGTGACACAAAGAGGAGGATTCATTAAGGTTAAAATATAGACTATGTACACTTAGTATAATCTTTCTGAGTGAATAGACAGCACAAAAATGTGGTAGGGATGTTCTTGAATACAGATCATGTACACTTAGTGTATGCATTCATGAATCTGGCCCAAAGTTTTTCCCTAGCAAATGCAAAGCTGAAAAGAAGTGTGTCATGACTGGAATTACCAAATGGAGGAAGTGTATAAAAATTATTAATCAAATTCTCAGACTCAGAAAGTATCATATCCCGAAAAACCACACATTGTATCAGATCCAAAATTGTTTTAAAGCCCCTAGTGAGTTTCTGAATAAACAGGCGTTACTGTTTACATTATTCAGGGATATATATTTCTCTCTTCATAGAGAATGCTACTTTGATGTAAAGACTAGTTTTATTGAAGGGTAATTGAACTTTCTTAGGATAAGAGCCTATTTGTCTAGTTCACTTCCACCCAGGTGTTCCAATGTTTAAATATCTTAAGACCTTGAGAGAGTGTCTCAAAGGAATTCAAGGATAAAATGAAAAATGTTGCTGTTGAAATAAGACAGCAGGTCTTATATGAGATACTCTTCCTAATAAATATACTAAGCCCACTTTTATGAACAGAGGAGTTTCTACATTTATGAATGTAGTTAAAACATCTTCACATTTAAACCATGTCTCAGTAACAACACACAGATTGATGTTATCCCTGAACAGAACTATCACCGATTCATCTGATTTACTATTACGTTTTTTGGCACTGGTATAAATATCCGAATTTCAAAGTTTTTTTTTTTTTTATATTTGTTTGCCACGGTTGGCTGCAAAACAATCAGGTCTCACATAGCTGACCGGCCCATTCATTCTCTCTCTGTCTCTCTCTGGGGGTAACAGCTGATCAACCTATTTTTCCCCTGCATAGCAAGAGATGGCCATGATAGGCAGTCATCCAAGCAATTATTAGCCGATGTCTGTGCTGTCCAACAGGCATAGTTTGCAATAGTAGCTTCTGTAGATGTGCCTTACTTCACATGCTCATTTATGACTACAACAGCTTCTGGTTGGTGGCTGTGTCTCCTGTCATGGCTTGGTGGCTATGTCTCCTGTCATGGCTTGGTGGGTATGTCTCCTGTCATGGCTTGGTGGGTATATCTCCTGTCATGGCTTGGTGGGTATGTCTCCTGTCATGGCTTGGTGGGTATATCTCCTGTCATGGCTTGGTGGGTATATCTCCTGTCATGGCTTGGTGGGTATGTCTCCTGTCATGGCTTGGTGGGTATATCTCCTGTCATGGCTTGGTGGGTATGTCTCCTGTCATGGCTTGGTGGGTATGTCTCCTGTCATGGCTTGGTGGGTATATCTCCTGTCATGGCTTGGTGGGTATGTCTCCTGTCATGGCTTGATGGGTATATCTCCTGTTATGGCTTGGTGGGTATATCTCCTGTCATGGCTTGGTGGGTATATCTCCTGTCATGGCTTGGTGGGTATGTCTCCTGTCATGGCTTGGTGGGTATGTCGCCTGTCATGGCTTGGTGGCTATGTCTCCTGTCATGGCCATCTTGATACTTTCATTGTGGCTTCAGATTGGTATACACACAGCCTCTACTAGGTGTCAGTGCAGCAGCAGACCTTGCCATCTCCCTTACCTCAGGATGAATAAACTGGCATCGGTCACTCACTCTCATCTTCCCTCACTCACTCACTCCAGTGTCTGAGCTGCTAGTCAGACTCTACATAGGGTCATAGGATCATAGGAGATTACTAGGCTATCAACCTGCAGGTCATTTTAAGCCTAGCCATTTCATCCCAGTGTAATACTGTAGACATACTAGTCAATAGCCAGGATTGCATTTAGTGATGACTGACCATGTCCAGGAGGGTTGTGGGCACTATCCTTGGTAAGTATTTATGGTGCCCCATCCACTCATCCAGGTTCCTCTTGAGCAGTGTCATAGAGGTGCTCTGTTTCACATGAATTGGTAGCCTGTTCCAAAGACATGGCAGTCGCTGGGAGATAAATCTGTCTCTCCAGCATGTCCTATTTAAGTCACAGGCCTATTTAAGTCACTGGAATGGGTAGTTCTAGACCCATTTGATTAGCAGATATGCAGTAAGTTCATTAGGTATGGATCTTAGGTTAATCTGTAGGCCAGGCATAAGTCTCCCCTAAGAAATCTGTATGATATGGAGTATAGTGACAGGGACTTTAGTTGATCTGTGTAAGGCACATGCTGGAACCCCTTGATTGTCTTTGCTAGAAATCTCTGAGGTCTCTATAATTGCTCCAGGTGCTTAGTGCGGTACATACCAAACAGGGTGTTGTACTCAATTATGGGCCAGATAAGTGCTGAGTTTAGGGGGTTATAACTTCTTTTGCTCTCAAGGTGATGCCTTTACAAATCAAGTGAACTATGTGGAAAGCTTTTCTTACAATGGTAGACACATGGTGGTCGAAGTTAAGGTCGGGGTCAACCTGTGATCCCAGGTCCCTTACCAGTTCATGAGTATTTAGGGTATTGTAATTGATTTGATAGTATGAAGGGACATTGTTTGTGCCAAAAGGGAATCATGATGCATTTCTTTGCATTCAGTTTGAGACCATGACCAGTACACCAGTCATTGGTCTGTGTGAGACCCTACTGGAGTATACTGACATTATTTGGGGATTCAGTGATTGCACCTAGTTTGCAGTTGTCTGCAAACTTGGTCAGTCACAACCCTTTAGTTTTGACCTGAACTTCTGAGAAGTGTACACCAAACAGTAGGGGGCCCAGCACTAACCCCTGTACCACCCTGCTGGTAGCAGGTCTGTTGGTTGATGTAGAGTCACCCACTTTGATAATATGTGTATGGTTTGGGAGCCAGTTGACAACCCAGTTTACAACAAATGGGGTTTACATTCAGCTTGCTAAGTTTATTGGTAATGCCTGAATGTGAGATTGTGTCGAAAGCCTTTGTAAGTCAAGGTATGTTGTGTGCACAGATTACGTTTATATCACGTTATCAAAAGATAAAAATAGTGAGCGCTATTTCATCAAACCTAAAATATCTAAACCACATAATACTGAACATTCAGAACAGCAATTATTTTCCTTGGGAAAAAATTCGCTATTCCGAAACACATACCCACAACACAAGCACACCTAAAAAACATCAATACACACACATACACTTATAATCCTACAACTAACCCTAAACTCAATTATACATACACTACTATCTATCCACTTACCTTAACCCAAAGCCTAACCCTAAGGTCCGTCACTATCGCACACTCACCTAACCCGCGCCCTAACCCTAACTCACTTAACCCGCCCGTAAACCTAATACACCTAACCCATGCCCTAACCCTAACTCACCTAACCTGCGCCCTAATCCTAACAACCACACAATTGCACACTTACCTAAACCTGGCCCATAAATCTCCACCACAGCGCTGAAAATAGCGAAGCCACAGAACCGGCCAACCGAATTCTTTCCCTAGGAAAGAATTCGGTGTTCTGCAGCTTTGCTATTTTTAGTGTTCGATTAAAACAGGTCGATATTAGAACATTTGATGTTTTAAAACTTCGATGTTCTGATATAGACCCCACAGATTTGCCCTCATCAATGGCCTTGGTCACAATTTCAAAGAAGTCCACCAGATTTAACAGTCAGAATCTGCCCTTCACAAAGCTGAATTGGGTAGGATCCAGGGTTTAGAGGTCACCTATGTCTTTACTTATGAGGTCCATAATGATATGTTCCATGGCCTTACAGATGAAGCTGGTCAGGCTTATGGGTCTGTAATTCCCTGGCTTTGTTGCTAAGCCACCTTTATGGATGGGAATAATGCGGGCTGCATGGATGATGACCCCTTTTAGCTTCTTCTTCTTCTTTCCCATGAGGAACAAATGGACTGAACAGTTGCAGGAGGGCTGAGGCTTGGCAGTTAGCAGGACAAGACATGAATAAAGAAAAAATGATAATAAAATGTTTCAGATCCTTTGGCTCAGCATCAATAATTATCTCCTCATAATGTCTTGTATTGCAGAGTTTTCTAACTGCATAGTTAAAGTCCCAATTTCTAGCTCCAGAAAGGGATGTAACAATGACAGGATTTAAACTGTCCATATCTTGATGTAAATGTTTAACCATGAAATCTCTGATCATTGACATTTCTTTGTCTTTAGATACTGACTGTGGTATCAGATGTGGCAGAGGAAGCTTGAGCATCAGTCAAGAGTACAGAATCATTTTTAGATGAGTCAGTAGTAGCTGAGGACTGCTGAGTAATAAAAGTAACAGTTAACAGACTCTGATGTAACACAAAAGCATTTTCATAAATAGCAGAGGCACTAGAGGGAACATACATCTGGGCTAGTTGTTAAAGGGTAAGAACTATGGTTTGGGGAGATCCAAAACTCCTGTACATTATGAATTTGATATAAAATAGTGTTATGAATAGGAAAAGAGCTCCTAATTAAAGCAATATCAGTTGAGTGAAGATTACAGTTAGAATCTCCATGCATTATGTATGTCATGCTGTAGAAAAATGTAGTTAGTAAAAATAACACCACAGTTGTTATATTGAAGTAATTGTTTCAATTCCTGATCCATCTTTTGTTTCCAAATCTGTAACTGGATGCTGCTGTTATTTATTTATTAGCATTTGTTTACCGGGAAAGTCCAGTTGGTCAGGGACCCATTTTCAGTGGAGGCCTGGGGAGAAAAGCTCCACAATGCATTGCAGAGACAGACAATGTTTAACAACAAAATTAACAAAGTACTACATGTATGAGAGGCATGAAAACATATTACTATTTACAATTCAATGGGATTACAATGGTATGCACTAGGAGTCATTCCATGGGTTAAACTGTTACATTAGTTGGAAAAGCAAGGAGTATGGTACAGTAGTTAGTTTGGTGACAGTATAGTGATTCTTTATAGTAGGTGTACATTATTTTTTGCGAAGAGAGGGTTTTATAGTGTTTGTTGAAATGTGCTGTTTAAGGGGGGTTATTACTAAGGCAGGTGCAGGATGGATTCTTTAGGAAATTAGTTTTTAGGGCTACTTTGAAGGTTTTTGGGTGGTCAGTTTTGGTTATTTAAGATGGTAGGTTGTTCCATAGTCTGGCGATGGAATGGGAGGAGAGACATTGCCCAGCTCTTTTGTTGGGTTTTGTTACAGAAAGCATGAATTTACTGGACGATCTTAGTGTTCTTGCAGGGGTGTAGGTTTGTAGGATTGAACTGAGGGCAGTGCATTCATTAGATTTATAGATTAGTTTGTGGGCCAAGGTTAGTTGGGTATAGTGCAGCTGGTGGGAGAATTATAGCCATTTTAATTCAGTGATTGCCTGGTAGTGATGAGAATGGTTTGGTTTTTCAGAGGCAAATTTGGCTATTTTGTTGTAGTAGGACTGTAATTTATTACTAAGGGTTGTGTGAAGATTGGTAAAGATGGAGCTGCCATATAGAAGGGAAGGGATGAATAGGGTATTGGTTAGTTTTGTTTTGGTATATTTATCCATGTAGAGTTTGTGGCGATAAAGTTTTCCTAGTCTGAAGTGGGTTTTCTTTATTGCCATTAGGATGTGAGGTTTGTAGGTAAGTTTGTTATCTATTGCTATTCCTAATAGTTTGGCTGCCTGCATCAGTTCTATTTGTGTGCCATCTTTGGTTAGGATTTTGAAGTCAGTATCAGGTGATTTTGTAGAGAAAAGTAAAAGTTTAGTTTTTTGGGGTTTAGCATAAGTTGTGTGTTAATAAACCAAGATTCGATATAGGAAAAAGCTTGCTGTGTGACTGCAAGATCTGAAAAGTTGTCGGAGGTGGATATCAATGTTCAATCATCGGCGTATTGGATAAGATTCTCGATTGGGGGGCTTTGTGCAGGTCATTGGTGAAAATATTGATATATGTAAAACAACCTTTACATAATTTGAAATAGCCATATGCCAAAATAGTTACAGAACCAGGTTAGAAATTGAAGACATAAGACAAATACCTTGGAAACATATGGAAAAATAAACAGCCCAACATACTGCTACACATGCAGAGAAAACATCTAAGAAGGCACAATCAAAGTATTCAAAGAACAGAGCTCACAAGAAAGTTGCAGAAGAAAAGAGAAATGAGCTGGAGAATATATTAGTCATTACAATGTTAGACACAAAATAGAAGATAGGCTTAACCTTCTGTACCCTATAAATGCTAAAGTATATAAGATGAAAACTGTAAAGATTTTAAATATGGTGGTCACTGTACTGAAAAAGACACCAAATACACACTAGGAACAGTAAAAAGATGGCCTAGATTAATATATAATTTAGTTAGCAACTGAAAAAAAGCATTTTGAGACTGTAACACATTTCTTACAAACATGAAAATGAATAAACAATGAGCTTAGAAATAGGTTACAGGCATTTCAACCACAAAATAAAAGAGGAAAAAGTGAAGATAAACACCTATAAATGGAAAAGCTTAGCAAGAATATTCTTAAAGCCCAGGATAGCCCTCATACAACATCAAGGAACCAAATGTCAAACTGTGTATAACAGCAGAAGTAGAAGACCAATCTAACAGTAAATAAGAAAAAGAGGAAAACGCATAAAAAGACTAAAAATCCCCTGTACTTCTGAGGTTATGATTACATTTCTCACAATTTTACACATCGGTGTGAATGTGCATTTTTTATTGATTAGCACTGTACAACATGGGGCTGTTTGCCTCCAGAAATTTTAAATAGCAAAAACACTAGTAAGTGGTTACCTCCAACACCCAGCGGTACTTAATCAAGTCTTCAAAAATCAAAAGACCACAAACCTTTTAAAATAAAGTGAAAGAGGAGGACATGGGGGTTGCTTGTACTCTAGGAGTGAGTCTGCAAACAATCCACCTTCATCTTTGTTAGTTGCTTATGCATACCTCCTAACAAAATGACATTATAAGGCAGTTACTGAAGTCTACAGACCAGACAGAAGCCATTATGTTGCCTGTTCAGCACAGGTAATGGAGGCAACAAAGCATCAGTAGCAGACCCTGCATGTGTTTCCCTGGCAACACACATGCTCTGGTGTGCACACATCTCTACATCAAACAGTACAGATAGAAGTGCAGACAGTGGATGCAAACCCACACATAGAAGTATTGAAATCTGGCACTGTACAATGTATTGCTTATAAGAAGCCATGGCATTTGCTAGAGAGTAGCTGCTGCAAAGCCACACAAGGGAATAAACATAAGTTGAATTTCTTTCAGAAGTGCCAGTGATATCAGGCACTGAGTCTGAAGTAATGAGGAGATGCAGATGAGGTATATGCAGAAATGAATAATGATGCAAACATTGTTAGAAATTTCATGAATGTATAGTCAATGTTTGTATACCAACATAACATCTTGTACACAGTGTGTATTGGTTTTTCTCATGGAGATCTGTTATACAACACAGATATATACACTGTCAAAACATAATCTTCCCAATATGCTGCCACTGCATATGCATGCTAGTAACTGTGCAACATTTAAGACATCACTGTGTGGTTGAGAATTTCTATTCCAAAAACCCTAATGACAAGGACACATGCTGCTCGTTTGCATGCAATAATCACTGAGAATACCTTTATCCAAGAACAGACCATAGTTATCTGCATGACACACAAGCTGCCTTGCTGTGATTTTCTTACCATTGATAAGCCCTTTGCTGGGTTACAGATTGCTTTATTCATCCTTAGGGCACACTGGCTGGTCTTGCTGTGTATCCATATCATTGTAAACCCCTTTGTTGGGTTGTGGACTGCTATATACATCGCTAGAGCACACAGGCTGTCCTGTTCTGCATCCTTACCATTGTAAACACCCCTTTGTTGGGTTGTGGATTGCTATATACATCTCTAGGGCACACAAGCTGTCCTGTTCTACATCCTTACCATTTTAAACCGTTTTGTAGGGTTGCAATTTGCTTTATTCATACACAGGGCACACTGACTGCACTGTTGTACACCCTTGTCATTATGAATGTCTTTATCTGGTCATTGGCTGTCATCGATTGTCTGGCTGTGCACTATTATCATCATGACCGGGTCTATATTACATCATCGAATGCATAAAAAAGCGAACGATGATTAATCAACCCCATGTAAGCAAAAGCTTATAATGTAGAAACCTCAGAACAGCGATTTTTTTTCCCCAAGGGAAAAAAATTGCTGTTCCAAAAAAAAAAAAACAACTTTAAAACATAGCATAAAGCCCCTACTTAAATATGCCAACTCCGAGATTGCACTAAAGTGCCAAAAACAGCAAAGTAAGGGAAGCAGCCAAGCGAATTCTTTCCCACGGAAATAATTCGCTTAAAATCCACTTCGCTAGTTTGCCTTTTCATTCTTTTACATTTGATCAAGACGCATTCAACAGAATGCATCTTCGATCACATAATAGGAACCCTCATGACCCCCTTGACTTGGCCATAGAACTTTCTATTCATTTGTAGGATGTGAAGTCTGGCTGTATCCCACTGGACTGCTAACAATTAAATGACGTCCCTTACTATCCTGGGTCAGTAACTAAGCAGCTTCAATCCTCACTACTGACTCCAGTATGAGACTGTCACTTAAACAGGAGTAATATTTCACAATTTCCCCTAAGAGCACAACAGGAACATGCTCTATTTTCCTGGAACTGGACTATATACCTTTGTACACCTGAAATGTAACTCCTTATTACATACTTCAGAGCAATGTGTCCCAGTTTAAGACCTCTGACACATTCAAAGTAAATTTAAATCTCACAATTCCAAACACCTCTGGGAAAGCCTAACACAGATTTCCAGCTATGCCCCTTCCCCAAAATAATACAGTAATGTTGCCACCAATCAGTGTGTCTTCATGTCCTTCTAAAGGGGTGTCCAATTATGAAAATTAAATATCAAAATAAATGGTAGCTATCACCAGAGCAGCAAAGCCTTCAAGGGGACCTGGGGAGTATCAAACAGGTATAAACACTCTCTACTCTCTAAAGAAAAACACTGATTTCCAACCACTATGTAAATTAATGAAAAACATTTAATAATAAATAAAATGATTACAAAAATATAAATCAATAGCTTTCATTAAACACCAGATTTCAGTCACCAGAAATGTAAAATTAAACTGTAGGACAGGTTTCCTTTATTCTAGAAAAACTCTGTCTTAATAACTAAATGTTCCTAATCTAACTAAAGAATACTGTCCCTGATCTAATCTAATGCTTAACAGCAAGGCAAAAGGCAGGCTTGCAGTTTCTGGTAAGTTCTCTTTCATGGGTGTCAACTGACTGCACAGCACTACAACTGACTGTACTTCACAAAACTGCTCAGCCCTTGACAAACTTAACTAACTGCAGTCTCAACTCTCTTATTTTGAAAATAACAGTCAGCGGTTTGAAAAAAAAATCTTTTTTCTGTCAATCAGCTGTTTAAATAATCACCTAGCAACTAAACACATTCTAATGACATAACCTACTGTTCAGCTGATTCTCCAAAGTACTTTAGAATGTCCCTCACAAACATGCCCAGTTAAAAATGTATCAAAACACTGTCAGATTCTTTAAACACTCTGTTTATACATGGGAATACTCAATATTTAAAAAAAAAACTTATTTACATTTTCACAATTAGGCAGGCTGGCATACAGTAAAAGTTTATCTGACAATATGCACAAATCTCCTGCTAGGCATGCTAACACAGATGACATTGTTTTCAATTTCTTCACATTTCTCCCCCTTATGACTCAAGCAGGATTTTCAAGTGACCCTTGAATACCAACACTTGAGAAAAATGGGTTTACCTGGGAATATTAACCCACTCCTCTCCTGGACAATCCATCTGCATTGGCATTATTAACCCCACTGCGATGTTGCATGGTCATTTCATATGCTTACAGTCCTAGACTCTACTTCAGTAACTTGGCATTCTGCTTACTGACCCTATTAAGCTATGTTAGAGGGTTATGATCTCAGAGTACTGTGAATTTTCTTCCATAAAGATAGGGCTGCAGCTTTTGCAATGCCCACACTATGGCCAAACACTCTTTCTCCATCGCTACATAACAGTCTTTTCTAGGTTGGAATTTATGGCTCAGATATGCCACTGGGTGCTCTTCTCCTTTTGTGGAAACTTGGCTGCATACAGCCCCAACCCATAATTTGAAGCATCTACCTGTACAATAAATTATTTATTGTAATCTGGGCTGGTTAACACAGGGGATCCTTCCAAAATATATTTAGATTTTGGAATGCCTGTTCACAGTCTGTGGTTTACACTAACTTGTCTGGTTTATTCCTCCTAGTTAGGTCTGTAAGGGGTGAGCTATAGCACTGTAATTGGACACAAATTTCTTATAGTATCCAGCTGTCCCTAGAAATGCTTGTTTCTTAGTAGCAAGAACTGACCATGCTTGAATGCCTTCAACCTTGACAGGTTCTGGAGTAATTTTGCTACTTCCCACTCTGTGTCCTAAGTAAGTGACCTCTGCCCTACCCACTTGGCACTTACTGGGTTTAATAGTTAATCCTGGCCTACATAATCTATCCAAGACTTACCTCACATGTTAGAGATGTTCCTGTCAGGAGTGCCTGTAAATAGCAATGCCATCCAAGTATGCTAGAGCATATTCCCCTACTCCTACCAAGATATGGTCTACCAGCCTCTGGAAAGTTGCTGGGGCATTTTTCATTCCAAAAGGCATCCTAGTAAATTCATATGATCTGTAAGGGGTTACAAAGGCTGACCTTTCTCTAGCAGCAGACGTCAAGCTTACCTGCCAGTATCCCTTCGTCACATCAGTAGTAGTCAGATACCTAGCCTGACCCAGCTGTTCTATGGCTTTGTCTGTCCTCAGCATGGGGTATGCATCTGACTCTGTGCAGCTATTTAATTTCCAGTAGTCTACACAGAATCTCATGTTACCATCCTTCTTTGTTACTAGCACTACTGGGGCAGCCCAAGGACTGTTAATTAATTTATTTTATTGACATTTGTTGACCAGGAAAGTCCACTGGGTTTAAAAGCCCATTTTCAGTGGAAGCCCAGGGAGAAAAGCTCCACAATTAAAACAAGCAAGCAGATATAGCATACAAATATAGCAAACAAAAATATGGCAATCAGAAAATATCACAAGTACAATATTACCAGCAACATTTTATACAGTTAATATACAAGCCTTTGTTAAAGGCCCCACAGTTATACCAAATAATTATAACAAGTCAAAAATATAGAAAAGGCAGGTGCATAGTTGAAATAGTTGCATATGTAGCTTGTTTGATTTGGGATTACGGGGGCTTTATATGGTATTTCACATGTACATCTTGGATTTTGTAAAAAGTAGGTTTTTAGTGCAGTTTTAAAGGAAATTAGGGAGTCCAGTTGTGTGATAGATGAGGGAGAGGATATTCCAAAGTTTGGCTATATTATATTATACAAGAATAATAACAGTTTAGTTTTTCGGGGGTTGAGCATTAGTTGGGTGTTGTTTAGCCACTTTTCTATAGAGGAGAAGGCATCTTGAGTTATATTTTGGAGGTTGGAGAGATTATTGGAGGATGAGATGATAGCTGAATCATCTGCATATTGAATTAATATGCTTTATTGGGAGGCTTTATTTAAATCATTAATGAATATATTGAAGAGAAGTGGTCTTAAAGTGGATCCTTGCGGGACACCTGTGTTGTTTGCTAGGTAATCTGATTGTTGTTTTTGCCATCTAACTGATTGCTGTCTATCAATTAGGTAAGAGGAAAACCAGGATATTACACTTAGAGAGCACCCAAGTTTCTCTAAGTGCTGCAACAGCTTAGGATGTGATATTGTGTTGAAAGCTTTTGATAGGTCCAGCAGGAGTATTGAAGTGGATAGGCCAGCATCAAGAGCTTTATTCACTGTATTGGTAAGATAGTAAAGCTTTAGTTGTACTATGACCGGGGCGGAAACTATGTTGGGTGGTAGCTAGGAGGGTGTTATTGATGAGGTGGTTTAGGAGTTGGGTTTGAATACATTTTAAAGGATTTTTGATAGCAGGGAGAGAATAGAGATCTGCCAGTAGTTTGAAAAATCTTGAGCATTGCCTCCTTTGTGGAGTGGGGTTATGATGGATTTTTTCCATAGTTGGGGGCACATATGATTCAGTAACAGAATGATTGATAAGAATGCTAATAGGATAAGCTATACCTCTGGCTGTTAGTTGTAAGTATTCTGATGGTAAGTTATCAGCTGAGAGTGAGCAGGGTTTTAATCTGGTTAGTAATTTGTGGATTAGAAATGTAGACATGGGTTGTAGTGAGAAGGGTGGATTGGGAGGTGTAGTATTTGTGGGGATAAGAGGATCTATTGTGCTATTGCTAGAGACTGTGGTGGTTTTTGAGGATGAGTCCTTGATTAGATTTTGGATGGTATCAATAAAATGTATATTAAATATTTGTGCAATCTGGAGAGGGTTTTTGTCTGGAGCAGGTGATGGGTTTTGAATGTTACCAGGATTGAGAAGGGAGGTTACAGATTTCCAGAATTTGTTTGGGTTAGTATTTTGGGAGGAGAGTTTAGAAGAGAAGTAGTTTTTTTATCAGTTATGATTTTTTTTGTAATTTTGTTCATTTTCTAAGGTCGTACATTTTTTCCAGATTTTCCAGGCTTTGTCTTTAGACAGGAGGGTTAGTTTGGTATGCTTTGTCAACCAGGGGGCGTGGTTTGTTTTGACCATTTAGTACGAAGAGGTTCTAGGTTATTTAGTGTGGTAAGGAAGATATTATTAAAATATTGAACAGCATCGTCTAGGGGCAGTGATTTTAATGGAGACCAATTTTGCACTTGACAAGTGGTTATACCAATATCTTGGTTAAAGTGGATAAGGTTCCTGATGGATTTATATGTATGAGGTTTGGGGATATGTAGATGGACTCTGTGGATGTATGCAGGTAGGTGGTTGCTTAGAGTGTTTGGGAAGGTACCGGCATTGGTGTAGTAGTGGGGATGAGATACTAGGATTCAGTCTAATATAGCTTCAGCCCGAGTGTTTAATGCACGTGTTGGCTCTATGATAAGTTGAGTGAAGCTATGGAGATTAATGCTAGTGTTAGGAGATTTGGAGGTTAGGTTTTGCCAGTTGATGTTTGTGTCATCTAGAATAAAGGTTTCTTGGGGGATAAGTATGGTTAACCCATCCTAGGAAGTCTTCTAAGTGGGGGATGTTATGGCCAGGTGGAATATAGATGGTAGCAATACAGAGTTGTTTTTTAGGGTTTATATGGAGGGATGTCATTAAGATTTCCAGACAACTGAAAGTGGGACTGTATCTGGATGTATATTGTTAAGGGGTCTCTATAGATTAGGGCTACACCCCGCCATTTGTATGGGTCCTATCATTACAAAGGATGTTGTAGCCTGGTGGAAGGATTTATGAGTCTGATATGTGTGCTTTAAGCCAGGTTTCAGTTATTGCTACTATGTCTGGGGAGTAGTTACAGAGCCAGGACTGGAATTCAGTAATTTTGTTGCAGAGGCTTCATGCATTGATAGTTACAAAGTATAGATCCTGGGTTTATGAGGTGTGCATGGTTTTAGTTAGGCTTACTGGTGCAGGATTGGAGTGAACACCTCCACATTGGGGTAAGACTAGGAGGAGATGTAATAGAGTGTGTGTGGCCGGTGAGTTTTTAGTAATGGTAATTGTGGGTAATGTGTTAGTTTCAGCTTAGTGGTAGTGAGGTTGAGGAGAGGTTTGTTTGAGCATAGTGTGTTGTTTACTAGTAGGGATGGTGAGATATCTGAGTAACTACCTTTTGGGGGAGAAATATTTATTTTAGAGTGAGCAGAGGTGGAGAACGATAATAGTAGTAGTGAAGAAGAAAGGACAAGGAAGATTGCTAGAAGGCGTAATATATGATACATGGTTGAGTTAGGAGGATGCGCATTTGTATGACATGCTGAAAGTAGGTGGTGGGTGCAGTTGAGTAGATAAGACAGGGAGAGGCTGGGTAGGGGAGGGGAATAGTATGAATGTATGGAAGAGTATTAGACGGGAAGGTAGAGGGTGGGGCTACAGGAAGTATAAATTGGTGAAAGTGGGGGGTGGTATGGAATGGGGGTAGGGTAGGAGAGCAGAGTGAGCCTGGAGTGAAGTGGAGGGTGAACAGAGCGGGTTGAATCTCCATCCAAGTGTGGTGAAAAAAATAATCTCCATGAGTCAGCAAGCTAAGGTAGGAGGAAACACAAGTTCTGGGCAATTTGAAATGGATAGCTTAATCAAATGTCAAAGATCCAATTTTAAAAGGGATATGTTAGCATACTATTAGAGACTAAGCTAAAGAGGGTGTGTAAGCACTCAGGAGGTGCAGAGTGGGGTAAGACCCTTGTAGGCTAGTATAAACCAACAGATTAGTAGGCAAAAAAAGAGAGTGGGGATGATTTTTCGAGGTTTTATAGCGGCGTGCTCCCGGAGAAAAATTACAACACTACTAAAGGTAATAAAACTATAGTATGAGCTATGTCATACAATCAGCATATACTAAGAGGACAGGGCTGTTTAGATTCCAGTTGATTGTTTTAGACCGTATGCTTTTGATGGGAGCATTTGGGCAATTCTATTGGATAAAAAGCTAAAATGGGATGGAAAATAATATATATTAGGCAAGGGTAAGGAGTGAGGGGAAAAGCAACAGCACATATAGCTATAGTATATTTAGCAAAACACCACTAGTGCTAAAAAACTGAACAGCTATTACACATTTAGGAAGCACCAATAGAATACAACTTGTAAGAAATATAGACCAACAAAAATAATTGCTTGTTTGTTTGTGTCTTTCGGCTTTTTCCGGTTAGGGGTCACCACAGCAGAACTCCGATTCGCTCATGATTGGTAGTTGATTTTTACATGCTGAGTTACCAGCCCTGATGTACAACCTTCAACGAAGGTATGCCCATTCACACATATCTCCACGCAGAAGACGCTCTAGCTGAGAATTGAAACGGACAGCGTCATACTGTGAGGTGACAATGCTACCACAGCACCACCACTGCGGGTCACCAGCAAAAATGATTAAAGTACAATATTCAGAAATCAGAATCAAAGCCTTATAACTGTTGAAGACTGAATATCAGGTAAGGCCTCAATAATGGCAATATTGATTAAAAGGCAAATAAGCAGCATATATGAGCAGAGTTGAACAGTACAACAGTCAGTGCATCTGTTGTAGTAGTGGTAATACACCATTTTCTTTGTTTAGCGGTCGTAGTGGAGATATGCAACAAAGTATAGAAATATTGTGGTTATGGCCTGTGGCAAACAAGCATTTAAAGATTCACTTATACTATGCTGTGAGGGACACACTCTAACCAATCCAGTCTAAATAGTATGTTTCCAAAACTGTCGACTACAATAAAACACTACAATTAATTAATGGCCACTGATGTTTGCTGTATTAGGAGGATATGTACTCTTTAGCAAGATAAATAGGCAGCAGCAAACAAAAAAGAATGTTGTAAACTCTTGAACATTGTAAACTTTTTTATTACTCTCAGTTCTAGCATTTCCCTTATTTCTTCTTTCAGAGTCTGCATCACTCTTTCAGGTACTCTAAAAAGAACCTGCTTAATAGGTTTTTGGGGTCCAGTGTCCATGTGATGCTGCACCAAGTCAGTGCACCCAAGTTTCCCTATGAACATATCCCCAAATTCCTGCAATGTCATTTTTATCTCCAGGATTTGACTATGAGTTAACTGCTGCTATATGGTGATCTCTTCCACAGAGGTGTCAATAGCCTCACCCAAAAGATCAGTTACAATATCCCTTTTAGTCTCTTCCTGCCATCACTATGAATGCTCAATATTAGGGCCTCCCTGTCATGATAAGGTTTCATCATACTCACATGGTACAGTTTCTGCCCTACCTACCAAAATTTACCATGTAGTTCACAACATTGATTTTCCTCACTAGCTCAAAGGGTTCCTCCCAAGCTGCTTGTAAATTGTTATGTCTAACAGGAACAGGTGCCATCACCTTGTGTCCCTCATCATACTCTTGGGCACAAACATTCCTGTCATACCACACCTTCTTTTGATGTTGGCCACTGCTAGGTTCTCTTGAGCTAGACCAATGAGCTCCTTAAATCTTGTCCAAACGTTGAGAACATAAGCTACAACAGACTCTTTGTAAGATTCACTCTCACCTTCCCACTCATCTTGAATTAAATCTAAAGGACCCCCTCACTCTATGCCCATATTACAACTCAAAGTGTGAAAACCTTGTAGATTCTTGTGATACTAGCCCGTACACAAATAACAGATAGGACAGATACTTGTCCCACTCCCTTTTAAACTGGTCTGCAAATGTCCATAGCATAATCTTCAGTGTAGAGTTTAACCTCTCCAAAAGACCATTAGTCTGGGGATGGTAGGGGGTGGTCTTTAGATGTTTCACCCCACAACGCTTCCTCAGACAATTCAGCAGGTCTAACATGAAGTTGGTACCTTAGTCAGTCAGTATTCCCCATGGAAAATTTACTCGATATCTGGTAGCATAGTCTACTACCATCAAGATGTATTTCTTTCCTGTAGAACTTGGGGTACTCAGGGATCCCACATCATTCAAGGCCATTTTCTGAAAGGGCTCTTCGATAAAAGGCAAAGGCATTAACAGAGCTTTAACCTTGTCCCCTGTTTTACCAACATTTTGGCACTGTTCACAAGTCCTGTAATATCCTATCACATCCCTCACAATTCCAGGCCAATAGAAATTTTGCACAATACATCTCTTGGTTTGTATTATGCCCATATGACCCGAGAAAGGAATGTCATGTGCTATGGCTAAAAGTGGCAGATGGTAAGCTCTAGGCCCTACCAACTGCCGTATTACTTCACCTTCTAGCCCAGCTCCAGGAGACCATTCTCTATACAACAAACCTTTGTTCCAGTATACAGACTCCCTTCTTCTTTGAGCCTAAGGTGCCTCCTTAGCCATCTCCCTCAAGCTTTGTAACATAGGATCCATAAGTTGAGCCTGTCTCAACTCTACTATTTTGAACTTCCCTGATTCCCCTCCCACAGGAAGAACAGTCTCTTCCAACAGCTTTGCCTTGCTGTCACTCTGAGTACTACCACTCACCTCTGTCCTCACAGTCACCATATTCAAGGGAACATCAGTACCCACCAACAGCTGTGGCTCACATTCAGACTTACTGCTACCAGATAGCACCTTCTCTAAAAAAGCCACCATGCCAGTCCCAGCTTCAGGTATGAGATCTTTCTGGGTCTCTCCCAGACTACTGAATCTACATGCCTTTCTCCAAGCCTGACTGTGTGCCACTGCATGTATACAATATACAGCATCATCAAGGTCATTCACTATCAGGACATCTGTAGGAATATCCTTGAACATGCCTACTTACTTGCTTCCTCTGCCACCTACCTTAAATCTCACACATTCAAAATTTCTGGGAAAGCCTGACACAGATTTCCAGCTATGTCCCTTCCCTAAAATCATACGGTAATGCTGCCACCAATCAGAGTGTCTTTATGCCCTTATAAAGGGGTGTCCAATTATAAAAAAATAAATATCAAATTAAATGATAGCTATGACCAGAGCAGCCATACTTCGAGGGGACCTGGGGAGTATCAAACAGGTATAAACACTCTAATCTCTAAAGAAAAACACTGATTCACAGGCACAATATAAAGTAATGAAAAACATTTAATAATGAGTAAAATGATTACAAGAATGTAAATCAATAGCTTTCAATAAACACCAGATTTCAATAACCAAAAATGTAAAATTAAACTGTAGGATAGGAGTCCATTATTCTATGAAAAACTCTATCTTAATAACTACACTTTCCTAATCTAACTAAAGAATACTGTCCCTGATCTAATCTAACACATAACAGCAAAGCAAAAGGCAGGCTTGCAGTTTTTAGTGAGTTCTGTTTCGTGGGTGTCCACTGACAGCACAGCACTGTAACTGACTGTACTTCAGAAAACTGCTCTGCACTTGACAAACTTGACTAACTGCAGTCTTGACCGTCTTATTTTAAAAATAACATATATATAAAATTACAAGGAGTGGGTAATCACAGCTACTTTATTCTGTGTATAAATGCTACAGTGGCCAGTACATTTGCCATGTCACCTTCTCTTCTCCAGCTGCTTTTTTATGCAGATGGTGCTTTTGACCCCAGTTAACCATATATTTTATATATTTTCCACAGAAGTATGTTTCCAAGTACTTTAAATGTGCAAAACAACTATGACAGCAATTATTACAGAATACTGATCCTTTCACACTGACATTTAAGATGTAGTAGGTCCTTAATGACTTGCAGATTAATATTTTAATATCTTTCCTAGCAAGTTTTATTTCAGAATGCTAATAGACATTGAGTAAAAGAGGCCAAAATTGTTGTTAGCATCTGGTGAACTGAAAACCTCCATTCCATTTGCATCAAAGAAATACATGGTACTTTTGTTTTTAGTAACAAATGCAATATATATCAAAGCATAACAGTAGTGTGTAGGTATACCACAAGAAATAAACATAATAGTGATTTCTCCATAAAAGTAATGTTTTGAACCAGTTTATTTGTTCAGGCAAACAAATGTCAAAACACTGAAAATTTTGTATTTTAAAGGAAAAATGCAAGATGCATCTGCACTTTTGCTTCTGATTAAAAGTATAACTCTTATGCTATATGCATACTGTTGCTCAGATATCATATCCAACAAATGTTACAATAAAATATCATACCTTTGCGGAAATATATCCTGGATCTGTGTCAAAGAATGATAAAGTACTGACTATGACCAAGACAACCCAAGCTCCAGTAGTGGCTTGGGCAATGGAGGAGCTGGGAGGAGAGATGGGCATTAGTGGTTAATTCTAGTTCACCTATGGGGGGGGGGCATCCAGTTGACTGTTTGCCATCTTGCAGGTGGAGGCCTTCATGGCTGGAGAATCAGCTGATACTATGGTCATGAGTTTGATGATGCTAAGGCAGTGAACATAGCCCTCAAGAGTACATTTGTGGGAGCATGTATGTGCATGGGGGAACACAGCACACCCTAGCAGTTACATGGATGGTCGTATGCCATCCCCAGCAGAGTAGGGCATATGTAGAAACACCCTGTTAACCTAAAGCCTGAATAAGGTGCCATTCAATGGATCAAATGCACAATTTTAATATGTGGTCCAGCCATCAAATGCACAAGATATTGAGCACTGTGTACACTTGATCAAAATATACAGGTGTGAGATTGTGATACATCAGAGATAGGCAATATGTCCTTTCTACAATATGGTACAATCTCACATCTGGTATATATAAAGTTGTGGGGTTGTGGGAGCATTTGTTGGTGTGTGTGTGTCCTGTGGTGTGCTATCATTTCTGTGTATATGGTATAGGATTGTGTGCATTTGGGGTGTTTGGTTAGTATGTGAGTATGCATATGTGACAGAGTGTCAACTGAATGTGCTGTCTTTGGTGCATGAAGGGTAGTGTGTGATAGGATGCATGTTCATTTTTTTATTACTTGTTTTGAGATAATTTTGTAGTTACACAATTCAGTATATACTCCATAGTTGATATAGACAGTTATAAGGAGGACAAGCCTGGGGACAATTAGAGCTCATCTTAAAACAAGGATGGCCTTGTATCCTGCAAGATATAGATGGGAAGGTGTACATCCCCCCTCTGGTTAGTTCTTGCTCATTGTGGGATGGGACCCCTTGCGTTGAAAGCAAATGGGCTCAGGACCTGTGGACTGACTTGTTGGCTAATAAACATGGAGGGAAAAACATATAGGCAGAAATGTGAGAGATGATCTATATTGGTATGGACTAAAATAGAGAAAATGGTCGTCATAAATTGACAAACTGCAACCTTCCATTACACTCATTCCACAGCAAGCAAATATATTTATACCTGAAATTAATAATTACTACAGTGAGACATGGTTTGAGAATTAGTCTTCAGGCAGGCACTTGAGTGCAGCTTTTATAGTATGTATACATGTTGATACACATTAATTTTGTTTGAACTGGCAAATAAAATACAATGACAAATAATTATATCATGCTTCTGTAATATCAACATTAAAACAATATTCAATTGTCATTAAAAGTGTTGTGTTTAAGTGTTCTGGTAGATAACAAATACCAGTATGTTACAAATGTACCCATAGTATCTCCTTTGCCATTTCCAGTAAAATAACAGGCTATGTACAATTTATATGTGAATGCTAAATCTCTCTCCCAAAACTTTTTAGAGGAAAATGTAATAAAAATAATTCTGAAGTATAGGTTTGTATACATACAATTGACAAAAACACATTTTAGTGGTAAAATCAGTTGTGTTAACTTTCACTGAGGTATTTGTGGAGGTATTTAGAGTAAACTTAAACTGCTCCTGACCTCCCTCTTGCACTGGTCATTCTTGGTTTATTTGGTCTGTATTGGTAAGAACAAAAAACAGACCAACTTACCCTGCTGGAGGAGAGTATCCTTTCAAAAAATGGTCAGGCAGGTCAACAGTTAAATTCAGTATTTTCCAGGCATTTTATTTGTATGCCATCATTTTACTGATTTCCCGATTTATTTATTTTTTTCCATTTTCTTCAGGTGTTTTTCTTGTTTCAGTGCTATAATTCTGTCATCATCTTTTTTTTTTGTGCTCCCAGCTGCTTTACCATAGCCGGTAAGCAGCAACCATGGTTTTTCCATAGCAACTACTAATTCTTTTTTTTTTCAAAAACATTTTTATTTTGTTTTCATTATAAACATACATAAATGTACATGTAACAAATACAATAAAACAATAACAAAACTATTTACAATATTTGCATTCATCCATGATAAACAATCATTTTATCCATGAGGTTTTTCAATTTTTGCCATGCTAAGTAATGTTATGAGTTCTATAACAAATGGTTTGCAGTTCATTTTTATAAACAACCTTTGCTAAATTAATAAAATCTTTAAACATCAAATCTTGCTTACTTTTCCAGTTTAAAGTAATAACTTTTCTGGCAATTGCATGAATTGACCAGAGTAACTGAATCTGAGATTTAGGTATTACATTAGGTATAGGAACATTGAATAGGATTAGTGAGTTAGAAATATGACAGTTATCAGACCATAAAGCATTTACAAAATATTTGAAGTCTTTCCAGTATTGGACAACATTTCTACATTCAATGAACATGTGAACCCAGTTGGTCTCTAGTAATTCATCACATTTCCAACATTTACTTTCATGGTTTTTGAGTATAAGATTTATTTTGTGTGGAGTACAGAAACTCATATTCATAAATTTGCATGTATACAATCTCCAATATAATGAAGAAATGGTACCATACGTAGAATTCAATAACAATTTTTGGGATTTATCAGATACTTGTTCTCTATTAATCTTTACATAGTAATTCAAAAAATCTGAGTCAAACTTTAGAGTGTCTTCTCTTAGTATCTTATAGATAGGTGAGATACTTAATTTGTGATTATCTGTCTTTTCAAGACACCTAATAAAAAGCTGAATCAAACTAGGTATAGATTCAGTCTCTAGGTTTATTGATGCTTTCATTTTATTTTCTATAAACTGCCATAATGAGTGTATAAGCAACCAACTGTCTTGACTATTATCAAAACTACATAAAAGAGAGTTTAGTGGGTTAGTACTCTTATTTTCAATAAACTGATGCCAGAATATCATTATTTTCCTTTAATTTTTGCATTGCATTGATGTTGAAAGAATCTAGGTAATCAGGGGAGATTGCTATAGGGAATATAAGAAATATAAATTGTTTAATGTAATTACAATCAATTATATTTTTAAAGTTATTAAATATTTGATTAATGCCATAAGAAAAATGATCAAACTTCTTATTAAATAAACAAAATTCACATAAAAGCCAATGAACTCTACTTATTCCATATTGTTCCTTAAATTGATTTTCTATAGTTCTGACATCAGTTATATGAATTTCATGTATTGGTTTCCAGTCAGATATATAGGTAAGTGTGATCCAATGTAATATTACATTAATTATAATTGATTTGGAATAAAGATCTAAGGTAGGGAATGCTATCCCATTACTGTTCCAAGCTCTAATGTGCCATTTATATGCAATCCTAGGTTTTAAGGGGAACCATAAAAATTTAAGTAGCATGGAATCTAATTTTTTAAATAAGTTTTTGGGAGACGGTAGTATCAATGACTGTATATAAAACAACATTTTAGGTAAAATTATCATTTTAATTAAAGAGAGCCTAACCTCCATTGTGAAGAACATTTTATTCCATCTTCTGATTAGTTCACTAATGGTGGTTATTAAATTATTGTAGTTTAGTTTAACAGACTCTTTCCATGTACACTTTATACTGACATCCAACTATTCTAATACATCATTCTCCCAATTAAACAGGCTAGTCTCTCAGGTTTTTGTTGATCTTTTTGTTAATTAGCAATGGTTTTGATTTATTATGATTAAATGTAAGCCCTGAAATTATTTCAGACTTGCTTAAGGTATTTATAACATCATGCAAAGAACCATCAATATCACCCAACGTTAACAACATATCATCAGCAAATAATTGTATCTTAGGACAATAGTCCTTATTAATTTGAAAACCTTTTATATTTTGCTTGTTTCTGATATAGGTAGCAAAAGTTCCATTGAAAGAGCAAACAATAATGGTGACAAAGGACAACCTCGTTTAGTTCCCTTGAGGATTTCTAATGGTGAGGATAGACATGATCCGATTTTCACGTAAGCTTGTGCCCCACTATACATTTTCATTAATATGTCGACAAAATCTGAGTAGAATTCAAAACCAATCAAAATTCTTTGTAGATAAGACCAACTAATAGAATCAAAAGCCTTTTCTATGTCTAGGCTGATAATAGTTAGTTTTTTTTTTGTTTTTGCATGCTATGTCTATTAATGATAGTAATTTAATAATGTTATATTGGACTTTTCTATGAAGAATGAAGCCTGTCTGATCATTATGTATTAGATTAGGTAATATTTTTTTATCCTATTAGCTAATATTGTCATGAACATTTTATAATCAGTGTTTAGTATTGAACTTGGCCTATATGAATCACAAGATTTGGGGTCATTACCTTGTTTAAATATGGGGGAGATAATTGAGTATTTCCATGATGGGGGTGTTATACATTTTTGCTCAACCATAGTAAAGGCACTCATCATTTTCTTTATTATATATTCTGGAAAAATCTTATATAGTTCAGGAATTATTCCACCCAGTCCTGAGCTTTATTATCTTTTAAATATTTATTTGTTCTTTCACTTCTGTTAGTGTTATTTGTTTACTTAATATGTTATTTTGTTGCATTGACACCTTAGTAGTTATATTTTCTTGAATAAAAGTAGTTATTATATTATCTGTCTCCAAAGGTGGTGTGTTATTATTTATATCTTTATAGTTGTTTTTGAACACTTCTAATATGTCCATTAGGTTAGATGTACTCTTAACTGAACCATCACTTTTATATTTAATCTCATTAATAAGATTTGGATTGTTTATTTTTTTGGGATCTTACCGCTGTTTTATGTAGATATTTGGGATTTACAGCATAAGATTGTAATTTTCATTTTTCCAAGTTTATGACTACCTTATGATTCAGAACTTCTAAGTATTTTTTATTTAAGTTAGTAATTTTGGTATGTACTACTTTGTTATTTGGTTTTGCATCCATTTTTATCTTGTCTATGTTTTTTTGTAAGTCTAAAAGTTCTTTGTCTCACTCTCTCCTTTTTTAAGGTACCAAGATTTTATTCTACCATATATATATATATATATATATATATATATATATATATATATATATATAAATATAAACTTTAAAGGTGTCCCATAGTATAGTATCAGTCACCTCACCATTATCATTTGTTTCCATAAACATGTCTATTTCTTTCATTATCCATTCACTAAAGTCATTTAACTTAGTTATGTAAGCAGGAATTCTCTGTAGAAATTGTAGATCATCTGTATGTGTAGTTAATGTAATGTTTATAGCATTATGGTCCGAAAGTGGGCAAGTCATTATAGATACATCACTTATTTTAGAGTATATATTATTTTATACAAAGGCCTTATCAATGTTTGTTTGTGTACCAAACCAATATGAATAGTGAGTATAGAATAAGGAATAATGTCCACTTAGACCATGTATATCTTTAAAGTTTATCTGGTTTGTAAAGTCATTTAACTTCTTGGCTTGAGATGTTAGTTTTATTTTACCATTTTTAGAAGTAACATTGCCTGATAATAGGCAGTTAAAATCACCTGTTGTTATAATTTCCCCTTTTGCATTTAAAGTAATCAGGTCCAGATATTTGTCAACATATTTAGCACTCAGCCCTGGTATCCATTATGTATTAATCAAAGTATAATACTTCTTATTGATTTCCAAAATAACCATGCTTAGCATCCCTTCTTTATCTGAAATTGTATCTATAATTCTTGGCAAACTATAAGTATTTTTCCATAGAATAAGAGTGCCCCTTCTCTTAGTCTTAAAACAGGAATCAGAATGTTATAGCCATTAAATGAGTATTTTTGTAAATCTTTTTTTAATAGATGGGTTTCATGTAAAAAGATGATTTGGGCTTTATACATTTTAATATATTTAAGCAAGCTAGCTTTTTTTGACATTATTGTTCAAACCATTAATATTTAATGATAAACATTTATAAGCCATTGACTATAATGTGTATGTTATTACTAACTGAAAGACCTTTCTTTTGTGTTGACTCGAAATCTACTGAAAACGTATCATGGATGCATAACTTGTATTAAGCACTACTTTCAAAAACCCAAAACTATTTACAAACACATACTTGAAACATAAATTTTCTGGTTTAGTTAAAAACTTAACTAAACCATCCATCCACCACCTCTCCAATACCAAACAACACAAAGTATCCCTCTCTGCTTAAAATATAGTATAAAAACAAAAAAAGAAAAGCATTATGAAAGCAACTAAAGAAATCTGAATCCATGAAATATACATTAGAATGAGAGTGTCCAATATATCTGAAGCTATATGAATATGTCACATATGATAATAGCACCTCTAATACGTAGATATGTCAGAAATACACATCAGATCAAAATATGTATAAACATTAGAAGTTGAATGTTAGAAATACTTTTCAAGAAACATCAGATAATTTAACCATTTTGTCAGTCATCTAACATTTTTCATGTAAGGATCTGTTAAATATATATATAAAACACTTATTACAACATAACTATTATATTTTGCAATTGTACACATATTACTCATATTAACAATATCTATGCTATATCTATGCTGACATCTTTCATCAGGAAGGGGGAAGGGACAGAGAGAAAAAAGGGGGGCCTCACAACCCTCTGTTTATTTACTAAAGGTTTAGTTATATAACATAAGTCTGATGTTAATATGCATAAAGTGTTTTCTAATGCAGCTCCTAGTTCACTTGATGTCATTTAGTTACTAATAGTGTCATTGTATCTGCAGAATGTATGCATCTATAAGAGAACATAGGCATTTTCAAATGAGTGAAACACTTTTATCAGAACTAATTATTTACCATTTAAAGTATCTAGTGAAGGATAACAGAATTTCAAGAGAAAAGAATTCTAAGTACAACCATTTAACAAGTTTAAAAGGTTAAATGATGTCATCACTATTTCCTCAAGCTGCAGCTTTATAAACTTGTTAAAAAGTATCTAAACAGGCTCATGCATGGCAGAAGATGTCTCTAGTGAAGAAAAAGGCATTTTCAGTGGGAAATTCAGATCTTAAAAGATTTTAGAGTTTACAGAAAGCAAAAATAAATAAATAAACAAAAAAAAAAACACTCAAGCTGCCTTGTCAGTGCATGTCATGAATCTCCACAATGAGAATAGTCACACGGACCACCAGTTTCCTCACAAAACATCAACAGCATGAAAAAAATTAACCCTTTCATATAAAAACAGCTATTCAGAAGTAACAACAACTGCCTCAAATCAGAAATCATCTTATAACATTTCAATCATTTACCCACCAGTTAACGAGGCCAGAGAGAGAGCAAGAAAAAAACAAAAACAACAAAAAGGGAACATAGTATATATATATATATATATATATATATATATATATATATATATATATATATATATATATTAAACACTCATAGTTAGCTATCTATAAAACACCATTAATGTACTGTATTAATGTTTAAATGTATCTAAACAGAGGGTCTAAAACATCTAGTTAGAAACACTAATCAGAAACACATTGTTACCCCACCACTGACCCACTGGAAAAACTGCACTTTGGTATTAAGTCAAATTATACTATTACTGAAGAATTAGAAGACATACATCATTTGTAGTTATTTAAAAGGGAAAAGTATGTAAAGTACTTATAATTGAGAAAAGGAACATTGGTAACAAAAAAGAATAGGAAGAAAGAAGAGAGAGAGAGAGAATGTTATTTAAATATTTAGTACTATATATAATTAGAAGAAGTAGATATAGAAAAAAAAGAGAAAGTTAATAATAAAAATGATTCACATTACCTTACAGCATAGAGACTTTCCAGAATCAAATATATTATGATTCATAAAACAAAGCATGTAAAATTAGAAGGAATTTATTCATTTGTCATTTAGTTTCTCAATTTTGTTTGCTCCTTCCTTCACAGACTATCCATTTATTGTTGCCTGTCTCTTCAAACTCTGGGATGACCATTCCATTTCTTCTATGCCAGGCAGTATTTTCGTCTTTTGGATAAATTCTACTGCTTCTTGTACGTAATCAAAGATCTTCACTCCTTCTGGCAAGGTGATTTTTATTCTTGCAGGAAAAGGATTTGAGCTTTAATATTGGCTTTTTTCAAGGACTTAATTAGATGAACACACTCCTTTCTTATGGATATAACTGTAGAGGTGTAGTCATTGTCAAAACGAATAACTTTTTCACCCATCTTGATAGGGGAATTAGTCCAAGCTGATTTCAGCACTAAGTTCTTGTTTTGCGAGGAAAGAAATCTAACTATTATAGACATGGGGTTAGATAAACTCAGAGACGAAGCTGGATTTGCCAGGGACCAATGAGCCCTTTCAATTCCAAAAGAGAGGGATGATTCAGGCATGATTAGTGCTGATGAAAACCACTTACTGAGGAATTGAATCATGTTAACACCCTCTTCTTTCTCAGGAATTCCATATATTCTTACGTTATTCCTCCTTGATCTACTTTCAAGGTCTTCCAGTTTCTCAATCAGCTTGGTGTTTTCTTTCAGAAGAAATTCATTCTGATGTTCATTTTCTGTCACTGCAGTATCTAGGTCAGTTATTGCTTCCTCTAAGGCAAGAATCTGTTCAGATTGTTTTTTTACTATTCCATTTAGATGTTCCAGTTATTTACTGCATTCTTGTTTGATAGTATCCATTTTGTTTTTGAATTTGTCCATTTTTAGTGACAGTTCTTGGATGTTTGTTATTACAAGATGTAGTTCTTTCTTCACTGCACTCTCCTGGTGTGGGTTCTTCACGTTGCTCATGTTTTAGTGACAGTTCTTGGATGTTTGTTATTATAAGATGTGGTTCTTTCTTCACTGCACTCTCCTGGTGTGGGTTCTTCACGTTGCTCATGTTTTTAGTGACAGTTCTTGGATGTTTGTTATTATAAGATGTAGTTCTTTCTTCACTGCACTCTCCTGGTGTGGGTTCTTCACGTTGCTCATGTTTTTAGTGACAGTTCTTGGATGTTTGTTATTATAAGATGTGGTTCTTTCTTCACTGCACTCTCCTGGTGTGGGCTCTTCGAGTTGCTCATCTTGAGATCTCCAGTAGAAAACTTCTTGACAGGAATAATTAAAAAATTCTCTTACCTATGTATTAATTTTTAGAAAATAATAGAGTCTATGTTAATCTAACTTTTAGTATGCTTTCAGTTAGATTTTTCTAAAAATTAAAATATATTTCCTGTCAGGATATTAAAATCTAAGCAGAGCTCTGGATTCCTGCTGCTATCAAACTGGCATCTTGGCCATGCCCCCGCAACTACTAATTCTTAAAGTAACTGGGCGTGTGACTGAAGAAGAACATCTAGATTAAAAATTCAAAAGATATTGTTCTTGCATGGAAATTAACTATGTTTTTCATTAGCCGTCAGAGAAGCTATTGGTAGGGAATTCTGTAAGCATAATTAGAATTTGGTACCCCTATCAAGCACCACTGCTTCAAAGATATCTTTTCAAACCAACTCAGATATAATTTGCCTGGCTTCCAGAACAGAACATCATTGTTTGCGCCTAAAAAAGATCTACTCTCCTGCTAGGTTCTCTAAGCTCCCTTCAAGGAGAAAAATACTGCACAAATCACTCATTTTTAATAATGAGGCTTAAAATGTAAGCTAATTATCCCTCCCAACATCAGAAACATAAACAGCTGCCATAAGTATGAACCAGATTTAAAGCCTACTTAAAATCTTACTCCAATAATACAGCAGTCTGTCAGTCTGGAAAATGCAGTTCTGTTGAACAACATTGTTCAAAATGTTCACTGCAACTCCCCTTTCTCCCTGTATCTACACTTTATCTCTCCTTCTGTCTCACCTTCATATATCATGACAATCTTAAACTATCCTTTACACTTACCCCCCCCCCCCGATAACCACTAACTCAATATCTAAACTGTTTACTGGTCCACTTTGTAGCTTAAGATACAATTGATTATTATTCCATTTACTGCTGCCCTCCTGTATATTGTAATGGTATCAGCTATGTACATGTTTTTATTTGCTATATATGCACATTTTTTTCTTCCCAGGTCTGAGCCTGGACTAAGTATGAATGGATCATTGTTCTATCCCAGTTAACAAAAATAAATGGATAAATACATAAATAAATAAATAAATAAAGTACAGTAATGTATTGCATGTTGCAGCTCACAAGCACAACACTAAATACATGGCATTCAGAGTGCTTTCCTCAGCTGTTAAGTCTCATTTAGTTCATAACGTTGCAGTTATTTCACTGGTCTTCCTTGTTGGCAACGCAGGCTTGGATATTCACTATCATGTTGGCCTTTTATATACATTCTTGTCTATTATACCCTGTTATTCATTTTATTTATTGTCATTATCTGTCATCACAATTCTCACCATCATACCATATGTTCTTTAGTTATGATTGCACAGTCCATTTATATTTACATCCTTCTGTCACATCATCTAACAACTTCCCTAGAATTGTTTTGCATACCCGAACCTAGCTTGTTTACTTACATTGAAATACACATCTGGTAGACACATGCTTGTGTTCAAGCTGCCCATCTGCTGTGACTTTGTATGATAGCCTGAATGAGAATGGAATGTACCCTTTAACACATGATTAATTAAACACATTGCTAAAAGATAGGTGGTCAAGAGATGCATGCTAAGTACATGAGTGTCCATAGCAGTGCAGCCAATTCTATAATCTATTTTGCAGGTCCTTCTTCTGTTGGGTTATTTATTTATTAAATCGTCTGCTTACTGGATAAATTGCAGTAGGTCAAGAGGGACAGTTTTCAGATTAGAGTTGGATGAAATAAATAAGGAAGGACTATGGTGAGTACAGTGCAATGTTTATGCATCAGTGCAATACAAATATGATTACAGAGAGAGAGAGAGAGAGAGAGATAAAGAGAACTCTAAGAGAGTAATATGAGGCTCAGACCCAAGACAGAATCAGAGCAGCCTGATGAAATCCAGATTAAATGCTATAACTACCTATTCTTCAGTTGTTTTATCATCTTGGAGTTTAGTTAGTTGCTGCAATCACAGTTACTGCCAGGAATAAGTTATTTATAGTATCCAGGTATTTCCATTGTACAATATAAAGTTATTTTGTATCAGTGGATATCCTGAAGCTTCCTGGGCACTTCATTTCATTTTCTGATGCAAACTGCGTAATGGCAGTCCTAGTAATGACATTATAGTACAAAAAAGAAAAAAAGTGTTCCTGATCTAAGGTAAAAGATTTCAACACAAGATAACACTTACAAAGCATGCTCTGGTGATCTGAATATCATCTTGTGCTATCCTAAGGATAGGATTCTTAACTTTATTCTACATTGTTTTTATCTCCAGTTAACTGCTAATCATCGCATTCTCCTTCACCCTCTGTAACTGTACGTGTGAGAGGAGCCATCATCCAGGTAGCCATAAGAGTGCTTTCTGCTTGCCCTAACTCATGTTGCCTGACAGAGCCGAGGCTGTTAATCCATGTGTGTTTCCATGCAAATGTGCATCCTCTGTCTACAACACAAACGGCACATGCACACGCGCACACTCGCGCACGCGCGCGCACACACACACACACACACACACACACGCGCATACAGACACACATGTACACACGCACACAGTGCGTGATGGGTGCGTGTCAATTAATTATTATTCTGATTGTTGAGATGCTTATCATGATCACTTATTCATGAATGAGCATCATGGCATAGGGATTTGAGGCCGTTTTACTTTTCGGTGGATTTTTAATGGTTCAGTTTTTTTCAATTATTTATTTTTATTTGTATGTCACCCTCCTCCAGGTTGGTTTTCTGTATTTGCTAAACTGCTAAAGTGTGAAAATAGGAACTGGTTTACAGGAATAGTTTGTAAATTTCTGTCCCTAGACGACTGCTGCTGCCCAAAAATTATGATATTGTTGAATAAAGAAGGATAGAACTCTTGGTGAGATTGAAATCTCTAGGTTTAGTGCATTGAGTCTGATTTAGAAGGGTGTATGGCTAATTCATACTCACATACATTGAAACAAAATAAGTTTATACTATAATAAATAAAAGCACAATAAGACTACCAGGAGAGTAATGAAAGCAGTTAATAGACATTTTGGTTACACAAACTAGTTTCGGAAGCCAAAGGATTTTACTACTGTATGTATGCAAGTATATGGACAATTAATGCTGGACTTAAGTACAATGCTAATATAATAACACATTTTTAAAAATTCAAAACATACCACAAAGATTGTTATAGACGCCTAATACATCACTGACACACTTCTGTATGGGGACAACTAATGCAGCACCAAAGACACTTTGATTTTATGATCAAACAGAACCTGCAAGTTCTCTAACACTTAAAAATAAAATTAACTACAACACAAAATACATGGTTATGCTACCACCCACTCCCTTAGTTCCATAACTCTATGGTCACAAAACAACAACTAAAGTGAAATGCAAACATCAAGCGCTAGATCTGATCAATGTATGACCACAGCACAGATCAACAGAAAGGCAAATCAATGAAGCATGCATTGCAGAAACCTGATGAAACTAGACAGTTCCGACTAACTTGTAAGGAAGATAGTATACGGAGTGCACTGATAAAAGCAAATCTTCACATTATACAGGTTTGCAGACTTAGTGTGCTCAATTAAAACATATAGTACAGTGCCCCATAATATGTAATCTTAGTCCTGTGGTGTCAGTTTCCATGTAATGCAAACTTAGTGCATTCCTCCACTTATTTCCTGGTGTTAAACCAGCAGCATTCCATGGGGCCCAGTGTTATTTGTCCCACATAGTCCCTGTTGTTGATGTACTTACTAAGTCCGGTTGTAATTTGTTCCTCATGTAAATATAAACTAATTGCATGGTGTCCTCCTTCCGACTTTCTCATCCAACTTCCACTGGTAGTCACTGCATTCATTTGTCCAGTAGCTAATGCCTCCCTTCTCCTCCGTTATTCCTTTCCCCAACAAAATTATGAATTATGAGCAGTACTTTCTTTTAATTTCTACTGCTGTTTTATTTGCCCCATATAAGCTTTTTATTTTCTGCTTAACAGTGACACAGTATAGATTTTGAAGCAAGAATATAACTGTTCTAAGCTTCATTTTTTCCATTAACTCCTAAACTAAGCATGCATATGTCTTTTCCTCTGCTTTCTAGTAGAAACTTTTTAAGTACCCATGCAATGGTAAAAGGTGCTACTGAAAGTTACCTTGCAGTCTGATGCCCCCCACCACCTAATATCTCTGCTTTGTTTTTCAGTGTTTGTTTGTAGATTACCAGCATTGACAGTGCACTGTCAGAAATTAGGCATAAAAAACAGCCAGTTGTTTTACCTTTCCTATGATTTAAGGATGTTAATGCTTCATACTTGGTAGCATATTATATTTGAACCTTACAATTGTGGATTATAGTCTCAGGTAGAAACAAATTGAGCTCAAATCAGAAAAACACTGGCATCTGACTGAAGCATAGAGGTGAAATGGGGCTGCTGTTTGAGACATTAAACAGATTTCTCCTATCAGTCCTGAATCACATACTGTTCCTTTGCTAGTCTAGGTGGAAGTAAAAGCAGTGAGTGGAAGTAAAAGCAGTGACTAGGATTTCCCTGGTGTCTTCACCAACAACTCCTTCCCATAAGACTAATGCATGTGCTTTTCATTTTGGATGAAAGTGTACACAGTCACTGCTACCACACATTTGTTCATTTGTTCATACCATTACATATGTTGAATGCTTTGAGAAAAGAAAAGTGTTACTCTGTTTTAAAATGTTTCCCATGTGACATTACTTTATGTGGTATGTGCGAGGGTGACCCAGTTTAGATACTCCTGCATGTAATCAGCCTTGTGGTGTCATTGCATAAGGAATTGCATCTCATCAGCTGGAGCTGGTCTCCTTTTGCCCTTTGGCTCATTGTGATATGATAATAAATGATGGCACTGTACTAAAAAAATGAGATATTTCATCTGATAAAGTAACATATTACGTCCTATTTAGTAATGCACAGCTGCAAAACCACTATAAAAGTTAGCATTAACATTTAAGAAAAATCAAAAATATACAGCAAAAATAGTAGGCTATGTTTAAGTATTAATAGAAACTTCTGATGATTGATTGTTGTCTTGCTAGCTCATTGCACTTTTAACCTTTTTATGTAAACCTGCTGTTAATGAAGTAGTTGATAATTATGTACTTACCATCACCCGTGGGATGGCCTCATTTAAAGCAAGTAATTCCAGATTAGACTATGTCATTTATTTATTAACAAGCTAAATATTTAAAAAGAAATTGAAAGAGGAAAAGTCTTAAAGATCACAAGTAAGTTTCCACGCCAGCACTTGTCTGAATCTTGACAGTCTATCTCTGCTAGTGCTGGCTCAGGGAATGTGCAGCCAAAAATAAACTGCATGCCACCAGCCAGCAAACATTATGCATTCATTACCACGCTTATTCTATTTCAGTTTAAAGCCTATGCAGAGATTAGGATGACATCTTCCTTACCCAACTTCAAACAACAAGGAAAGACATCTCAGCACAAGTCTCATGCTATCGTTAAACTAAAGAAGAACAAATATTGACTGATGGCGGGATTAAAGGTCCCAAAAGCCCAGACTTGTAAGGAATGAATTGTTGTAATCGTTTACTATTTCAAACAGTATTTTGGAATGCTATTGATCCAGAGAAACCCTCTTCTAGAAAAGTAATTCCATAGCCAAGAGAAGAAAGCAAAAATATATTTAGGTACATACCAAATGTTGTTGTATCTAAGGAAAAATCTATCAGTACAAATGTATTTATGATGTAATATTTTGTAAGGTCCAGCTAGGTAATATGATACAAGCTAAATTAACTTTATTGCACTTTACTAGTTGTACTCTAAAGGGACAGTTGTAATTATGAAGGAGCAGGAGTCTTTCTTCTGATGAAAGATAGGGCAGTGGGGTGTAGCGGAAGAATGTGTGAGTATCTGCAGGCTGGCTAACCTGCTTCTACTGCACCAGAATGGATGGAGCAAAGAATGGTATACTTAATATACCATGTCCCAATAACCTTAATGTGGGGAAGAGGGGAACATAATGCTGAACTAAGCCAACTTGTTTGGAGAGATGGCCTGGAAGGCGAACCATGACAGAAACCTTAGCATTATATTTGTGGTTGACAGCTGCACTTTCATACTGTTACATATTACAGATACCTAGGATGAGAAAGTAACTTTCCACTACAGCAGACATTGATTGCTGGTTTTGTAATAAAACAAGAGGATTTATTCGACTACAAGTTGTTGGTTATTTTTATACTGAACTACTTTTGTTGTATGGTGGACATTGATTGCTGGCTATCTCAATAAGTGGAAAATTATTATATGCAAGAAAAGAATACCTTGAGAGCTATCTTTATTGAAAGTGAAGAATTATAGTAGTCAAATAAGGACTGCAAAGATGTCTTCAGCAGAATTTCTGAAATTACTTTGAATTTATTTATTTGTTAGAAGCCTGCATGTCTCTTTTCAGAGCTGATGTAACAGTTCTGTCTGGCTAAGTGCTTTGACTATAAGCCACATATTTTGTAAGTGGAGATTAAGAGCATCAGACCACAGTGGTCTCATGCTCTCACATATGGGTAAGTGTAGATGT
>NC_056747.1:568095328-568122828 GCF_019279795.1 Protopterus annectens
AAAGAAGATGTTTTTAATAAGCGAATAGTGGAATTTTGGCTGGAACACTGACTGCAGTCTTACCTTGCAACAAGATTATTCTTGATGCTCGTCTTGCTCTGAGGTGAGTGGGGTTCAGCTTTTGTTCGTAGGCACAAGGTAACCACACCGACCCTAGAGCTGGTGAGTAAGCAAGCCCTGAATTTAGTACAATGGTGGCGGCAGCTTAAGCAAGAAAAGTCACATGACATCGCACATGTCCTGACCTTATGAGAGTGCTAAGACTGTACTGCACTATACAATACACTCCCTCTCCTTGATCTCAGTGCTTGCAATAACAACTACATATAGTTATTGTACTAAATTTGCTGTATACTGGAGATGTCATATAACATCTTTATATAATATCTTTCAGGTAGTAATTTATGATTCAGTCCTTTCTATCACAACATGCAACATATTCATTCCATCTATCTGTTGTTTGCATTATTCTTTGTTATTTAAATAATTTGCAGTCACTAGCAAATTATGGGGTTGTCGCTGCTGATTCTAAAGTCATATCCAGTAGTTGATCATACTTGGTTATACTGTCAGTAACAGATCTTGTAACTGAGGAACTGGATGGTACTCAGTTATTCTTAGAGTAATCTAACAGTTCCAGTTTGGGATATATGTGATATTTTCTGGCTTGAACTGTCTCTTAATGACAAATTCTTATTCACTTCTCTAAACTGTGACAAACTGTCCAGTTGGGTATAAGTGCTTTTTATTCTTTGTTATGAATAGATTTTTTTTTCTTGTTTTAGTAACACAGGAACTTGGTGCTTTAGATGTATTGGCAGCAGCATTCTGCTGTTTCATACATTTCAATTGGATTCTGAATTCTGAGTATCTGATCCTATCTGTCCTGGTCTGAGCATAGGTGACGTGTCAGATGAATATCATAGCAGTACTTCTGTTTTTGCTGATTGCCACACATTTGGCTTTTGTTCTGCCTGAAATAGAACAAAAGATGCTGGCAACTGACAAGATGTCACTTCTGGCAGTTAACACAGAGGATTAAGGCTACAAGCTGCTAATGAGTTTCATCTTGTAGCCAAGGGTTTGATTCCAATAACCTGTGCTTAGCTACTATGTGAGCTTGAGCAAATCACTTAGACAGTGGGCCCAGACTGAATTTGAAAAAGGTCTATACGGAACAGTCCACCCCAAGTCTGGTAGTTACTGCTGTTAAACAAGCTATTTTCTGGAGTCCAGGGTTTGATTTCATCAGCCTTCATTTGCCTACTATGTGACTCTGAACAAGTCACTTAACCAGAAAGAGCTCTGGGACAGTTGGGGAAATTGGACTAAGATCTTCAATAGTCTCCTGGATCACCTGCCAGGTAACTATCTATGAATCTGATTAGCATATATTTATATAAACAAACAAATGTTGCTCTCCTGTGAAGGTGAAAGCCCTATATGTTGAAGTAGAGTGTTTTCGTAGTCAAGAAGTGCAAGATACCAGCCTTGTTTTGAAGTGGCAACACATATTGGTGAAGATATCATATGTTGAAATGTCCATTGTTACAGAAAAGCACTAAATTCTTCATTTGAAAGCTGCAGAGCTTATTTGTGGAACATATATCAGCACTACTTTGTCAAGAAAAAAATGACTTCCTGAGTGTTATGACAATTTGTGAATTACTAGAGTTATGACAATTTGTGAAGTGGTATCTTTTAGTGTGGTGACGTTATAGTAGTAAAATAAGGTAAGGCGAAGGTAATGGTAGGATAATGGCTGCCTTTCATATAGGACACATCTGGAGCAACTGCACTCCATTGTCTTGTCAAAGCATCCTTATAGCATATCAGAAGTATAGCTAGGATGGGGTGATGGGGGCAGCTGCCTCAAATGCAAGGTGTCAGAGAGCGTAATCAGAAGATGTTGATTGTTGTTACTGCAATACAGACATTCAGTTTCTTTGTAGTCAGGGCTTGGTGCAGTTATTCTGAAAGAAGAACTTTTTTGGGGGGCTGTTCAACTATTTTTTTTTCCTCCTTGACTCAGAGGAGAATATTTTTTTTTCTTTTTGCTCCTGTACTTGAGTTGAGGGGGGGGGGGTGGACCGGAGAGCTGCACCAAGTACCACAACAGCAACGTACTTTACTGTTGCATATTTCAAATTAGAGATCAGACAATTGTCAGCCATCACTTTATTCTCTTTGCATATACTTTGTCTGCATAGTTGGCTTTTCATTTCAGTTAATTACTATAGACTTGATTCATTAATGGAACTATTTCTTGTCATATGGCCATGCTGTCAATATCATATTTTGTAAAGCTAAGAAAATTTTAATATGATGAAACTCTGATAAAATTCAGATGGTAGAGGTTAATACTGCATTGTGGGTATGACTTCCACATCCTGATATATGAGATTCTCTTTATGTTCTTTAAGGTATATTCTTGACAAAACATCCACAGTGTGCATTACCTTGCTAGCCATATACATGACAGTTAAATCACACCTCTGTGTTACTGGAGCATTCTCCATAATCTCAATGTAGCTTTATGTATTAGATGTAAAAAATACTATGTAGAGGTTTATGATCAAATTCTACAGTGACTTGTCCAATATAAATGTATTCATAAATCTTTTCACAGGTGTACCACTTACAGTTACAGCCAGTAACTTTCCTTAATCTAAGCATGTTGTACTCGGGTCTATATTAATCAGCAAACGCTTAAAAAAGTGAACCCTGATTTATTGAACCCATGTAAGCAAAAGCTTACAATCCCAAACACTCGGAACAGCGATTTTTTTCCCAGTGGAAAAAAAAATCAGTGTTCCACAAATAAATAAATAAATAAATAAATAAATAAATAAATAAAAATAAAAACTTCAAAAGATTACATAAAGTGGGGGGCTTTGCCTCCCACACCCCCTGACTTAAATATATCAACTCCGAGATTGCACTACAGTGACGAAAACAGCAAAGTAACGCAGGCAGCCAAGTGATTTCTTTCCCAGGGAAAGAAATCGCTTATATGCCATTTCACTATTTTGCTGTTTCATGCTTTCAAGTTTGATCAAGAGGCATTCGAAGGATTGTGTCTTCGATTATATAATAGGAACCCTTGTATTCAAGCACCCGCCATAGCTCCTGATCCACATTTGACTGACTGATTCTCCAGCAGCAGCACTACACCATTACCAGATTGGCTGTCAGCAACTTGCAATACAACTAGTTTTGTTGCATCATAATAGCACAGTCTTGGAGCTCAGTCATTAGCTGTTTAAGGAGCAGAAAACTCATCTGCTGCAGCTGATCTGAATACCTTATAATATCCTTCTCTAAGAATTGCCTTAATGGGATAGTTACGTTAGACAGGTCCAGAAAAAAAAACTTTGATAAGTGATGTATCATACCTGAGAACCTTTTTGCATCAGAAATACTGTTCTAACTTCCCCAGATCTGGGAGCATTCCATGATTAGTCAAGACACCCCATATATTTAATACTGATGATTCAAATTAGACATTTGTTTGTGCTTAAGTTTTAAATTATTGAGTCATAGACAGTTCTCTAAATTTCTAAATCATACATTGTGATGTTCAACGTTATTTTTTGCCCCCAGATTAAAATACCATTATTGATGTTTACAACACCCTCCAAGCTGTCAAAGATTTGAGCCATTGCCCACTGAAACATCTCTGGAGCAGATGAATTGTGTTCAGGTTTGTGTGCTAAAATCCTTGGTTGTGACTTTGAAAACAAAATTGTCACTGACACCATGGAGATGAATTCTTATACAATTGTTAGAGGATTGTGTTCTCTTGTTTTGGATTTATTCAGACTGTATGGGTCACTACAGATCTCAGTCTTTACAAGCTTGACTTCAATCATGCTGTTGACTAATGATGCAGGCTGTGTTGGTTTGGCTATTACTCTCATGCCTTCTTACATTGGAGCTCCATAATACTTGTCTCACTACCACTGCCACTTTTCCTAGTACATGGATAACTGGAGGAACCTCTTGTCATGATGCACACCTCTGATTACTCAGTCACATTGGGTGACAGTTATATCAGGATTCATCAGGATTTCAATAACAAATGGTGGTTTTTATTGAGTATAAAATTATAGCACAATAAGAACAATGATAACAGTTCACTCATTGTGAAAACACTGACTGCTGGCCCTAGACCCGATGCATTATGTGATATAGTACCCTTAAAGTGGTAATAGTATACACTCATCTTAAAAGTGACAATGGCATTGTGAAGTCAGGGGTAATGCCAGGCTAAAAGACAAGCGATTGTGAAGCCAGGATAATGTAAGGCTAAACAAAAAGTTAAAAGTTTAAGGTGTTCTTTTTTCTATTTCTTCTTTTATGAGTAAGAACAGGAACACAGCTGGTATACATATGTATATCACCTACAGCAATGATATAGGGGAGAATCTGTCAGATCATTAGAAACAACTGGAGAATGTTGATGACAGATGAAAAGATTGCCCAGATTGTAGGTACACAACCAAAGTTTGCATTCAAAAGAAACAGGAATTTGTCATGAACCACATTTGTGCGACACTAAGGGGCTCACAATAGTAAAAAAGGGTACGTATGCATGTTGGCGATGCAAAGCCTGTATATATGTTATGAAGGAAAATTCATTTGTTCATCCTAACAGAGGCAAGACTTATTTTTTGAAAATGTATACTGACTGCCATACACAGAATGCTATATATATATATATATATATATATATATATATATATATATATATATAGCTGTGTGTCAAAAATGTACTGCCTACTCTATAGGAAAAATGAACTGTAGGCTAAAAGAATTTTCAAACATATGTCTGACATTAAATTGTGTAATAGACATAATGCATTATACAATCACATTGTTTTGAATGAGGGACACACATTTTTATTCATGGTATTGCAGGTAGTGAAAAAGAATGTTAGAATGGGAGATTTAAGGAATGAAACTGAGTACATGGAAATGCAGTGGATTATTAGAATGGGAGCTGATTAAGCCCCAGGACTAAATGGGGTTGTTCCTTTAAGGCCAGCACTTAAGAAAAGGAGGGTTCAGTATTGAATTTGATTGGTTGATTGTTGTATAAAATGGAAGTGTGATTTTACTTGTGTACTATCTGATGAAGGGTTACACAAGTGCACTTTTATTTTGTGTTCTGTTTTAATAAATATATTTTTACAATGTGGCCTGGTGGTCTCTGCCTGATTTTACTCTTGTTTTCTGCTTAGAGGTGATCTCTGCTTGACTTACAAAGCCGAGTCTGATCCAGCTCTGTTAGAAATGCTACATCTAAAGAAATCCCAATCCCTCTGCACCACATGCTCCAGAGACCTCAACCTCATTACCACAATCAACAGAACATGTTGGAGGGACAGGTTCATAACCCAGAGACTGCCCATGCTATGGAACAGACTTCCCATACATGTCAAACAAAGCACCTCACTGGCCCTCTTCAAGAGAAATCTTGATGAGTGGATGGGAAATAGGAAATTCACCTTGGGGATCACTCCATTGGCTCTACTCGACAGAGGCACTGGGAACTAATGTCAGGTGACATGATGCCAGGGTAATCTTGTGGGCTAGGCTTGTAAAGGCTCCAGGGCCATTAGCCTAGTGCACACCTATGAACCTATAATATTTTTGAGGGAGCAGGAATATACTGATCAGATGTGGACTTGGTTATTCTTGGCTCAGTCACACTGGGTTTAGTCTCAGGAACACAAACTTCAGCTTATGGCTTGTCAGAAACTACTTGAAGATGCTTCCAGTTGCATCTAACTATGGCACCACCTTCTGTTGGCATGTATGACCTTGATTCTTCAGTTTTTCCACACTGGAATACCTTTTTTGTCCAACTTTCTTCCCCCTTCTAACTTTAAGTGCATTATTTGGCCTGGTTGAATGGCAGGCAGTAGTTAATGCAGAATAGCATTTGTCGTAAAACTTCATACATTAAGCTTTAACTCTTCAGACATTTTGTTTTATTGAATCAAATAAAATGGGTTTTGGCTCAAGTTTAGATTCTAACACTGGCACATTAGTCTTTATTTGCTTCCATTCCAAGCATTAACTGAGATAGGCTTGCTCCTGTTACACCAAGTGGAGTAGCTCAATATGACATGAGAGATTTGTGAAAATTAGGTTGTCTCAAGATCTTTTGGGATTTTAATCTGCGCTCTCTCTCTCTCTCTCTCTCTGGCTCTATTTGATTGAGGATACTGAGAACTTGACATAGTAGAATTACAGGTATAGTCTTCACCAAGTAGTACAAATACCACCTTGTGTCTCCCCTGAAAAGAGGCTACTAGCCAAGTGGGAATAACCTAGTCAACAAAGTATAAATAAATAAATCAGAATAGCTTCACTGCTGTTACACCACACTAAGTGGTGTCAGACATTGTTAAATAGTGTCCCCAAGAAAGAAAATATCATCTGTTGCTCAAATGATGAGTGTAGATGTGTCCTGCAAGAGCAGTTGCCCATTCCTGAGTCCAGTGGACTACTTAGATATACACGTGGAATTATTCAGAAAATCATCTCCAGACCATATCCTTCAAATTCTTTCTTCAAAAATTCTGGACAAATCCAAAAATAATAGTGGGGCAAAGGCCCTAAATCAAAGGCAATTTTTAAATATTACTGTAACAGCGGTGGTGGTACTGCGGTAGCATTGTCGCCTCACAGTAAGACACAGTAAGACGCTGTCTGGTTCGATTCTCAGCTAGAGCGTCTTCTGTGTGGAGACATGCATGAATAGGTGTACCTTCGTTGAAGGTTGTGCATCAGGCCTGGCAAGCCGGTATGTAAAAATCAACTGCCAATCATTAGCGGACCGGAGTTCCGCTGTGGTGACCCCTAACCGGGAAAAGCCGAAAGACACAAACAAACTGTAATTCACTTAAAAAGTTAACAGAACAACAGGTTTTGCATCAACATGTATGTTCTGAATTATACTATTATTTACTGGTTGTAATCCTCAGTAATTTACCAGAAAATCAAAAATTTTACAAGAGACAAGACAAAAATACAAGTCAAAAATCAGACATATTCCACAAAATTCTGAACAGGTAAGAGATATGCGCCAAGCTTTCACAATTACATGGTGTGTTTAACAGTGGAAAATGAAAAGATCATTCAAATAGCCTTTTAAAGCAAAAGCTGAATATTTAATGAAAATATAAAATGAATACATTTAGACCTGTCAGTAAGCTATATGTTAATTCATATTTAACTTGCATATACATTAACTCATATTAGTTAGCAATTGTTACACCATCGCTGTCACATTAATATGAAGATATGAAACTTTATTCATTATATACTTACTTAAAGTAGAAATTACATTTCAGAAGATACTTTTGCATATAAATAACTTAACAAGTTACTGTAGTAATTATGCACTTTTCTACATGTACAGCTTAGCAGTTTAATGCACGCAGCTATATTCCTTATGATTACAGACTTAATATGGGAATATTTTTAAGAGGGAGAAGCACAGACTTCAAACACAGTTAATCATAAGATGGGCATGGTTTGACATATGTTTTGAAACGGGAACAAGAATGAAAGCTTGAGTGTGCAGAAAGCTGTAGTCAGTCAGACTCAGTGAAACTAAACAGTATTTCCTTTATTTGTGTTGAGAAATCCTGAAGCATTTAATCTTCTTTACATTTAATGTTGGTCCATATTGAGCAGAACAGCTTATAATATGTGCATGTAGATCCTTTGCTAGACTAAGGGGTTTGCATGGAGTACCCAGTATGGTGATCAGGTCTTTCAGCTCTCTGATAATATGCCTCGGCACAACTAACATAGACATTCCGTTTCATCAGCATAATACAATACTATGCACTGACTCATTATCCACACATGATGTGGGGTGTGCCTATTCTCATCTAAGGAGCCTTGACTACAGTCCCGGAACATAACATGCTGGAATGCTAACATGAAAGCTAGCTTTATAATGCTTGGTAAGACAAGCTTCTCTTCCCTCATCAATGGAAATTAAGGAATAAAAGCAGCCACAGAATAAGTACAGCAAAGTTAAAAAAAGGTGGCGGTGGGATGAGTTTGACTGCTAGCTTGCTGGTGATATTACTGACCTGCTACAGTTGGAATGAAGTACAGTATTTTGGGTAGTTTTAAATAATGTGTGCCTAGTTTATTTCTGAGTTATTGCAGGTACAAGTGTGTACATATGCTCGATACCTAAAAGCTTGCTAGTCACAAGTGCTCTAAGATTACAGCTAAAGTAAGCATATCTTTCTGGAATGCATGTAGTCAAGCTGTTCAGTTTACAAGCAAATGTGACAAAAACTAAGCAGTTGTGAAAGGGGCTGAACCCCACACTCCCAACGTTTATCATTCTCACTCTGATGTTGCAACACCTTAGAGAAAAGTACAATTACTGACAGGCAATGTCATCCCAATGTTGTTGTTTCTGTGAGATTCACTGACCTCATTCACTTACTCTGTTAATAGGCGAGTGTATAAATTGCACTTTGCAAGGAAATGAGCAAAAAACTGAGAAAATGGCAACTCAAGCCAGTATGCTTGAGTATAAGAAAATTACAATACATCTAGTATTTCCTTTTATCCGTTTGACAGCCCAAATACTAGGAAGAGAAAATATATGTATTGAGGGTGCTATAATACCACCCAGCTTCCCCTTGTCCATCTGAATGCTCCACCCCAGTCTGTGCCTGACTTTGGCTCATCATCATCATCATCATAGGGAAAAACAAATCACTGTATCACTGAATGATTATCCTGATCTACCACAAAGGCAGAGACCACTAAAGTTTCAGGCTTTTGGTTGTAAGCCTGTGTGCATCAATTTCTCAACCTTATCTATAATGGAATGTTGCTTAATTGTACTTAACGTTTTCAGTGTGTACCGCTGTGCCTTGTAATTTTGCATTCCGCACTCTGAGACTCATGGTTACTGGAGTGACCATCTGTACTATATTAGGTACAGTATGGGAGGTACGCTGTGCACACCTGACACTGAAAGAAGTACTTTTAGTGCTTAGTTTTGTGCTCCTATCACCTTGTCTGAGAGAAAGGTAGCATACAGAATGCATGTAGTATAACTGTGCATTCTTACAACAGTACTGAGCATTCTGCAGTGTAGTGTAAGGGGAAGGATGTTTCTAACGTCTGGATGAGATGTTAAACCAAGGTCTTATATCAAGGAACCCATGTCACTTCTGAAGGGGTATATGATGTGTGTGTGTGTGTGTGTGTGTGAGTGTGTGTGTGTGTTTCTTTGTATGTATGTATGTGTGTTTGTGTGTGTGTGTTATGTCTGCATGTATGAATGTGCATGCATCCACGTGTGTTTGTGCGTATATGTGTGTGTGTGTGTGTGTGTGTGTGTGTGTCTGTGTTATGTCTGCATGTACGAATATGCAGGCATGCACATAAGTGTGAGTGTGTGTGTGTGTGTGTGTGTGTGTGTGTGTGTGTGTGTGTGTGTGTGTGTGTGTGTCTGTGTCTATGTCTGCATGTACGAATATGCAGGCATGCACATAAGTGTGTGTGTGTGTGTGTGTGTGTGTGTGTGTGTGTGTGTGTGTGTGTGTGTGTGTGTGTGTGTTTGTTATGTCTGCATGTATGTGCAGGCAGGCAAATGTGTGTGTGTGTGTGTGTGTGTGTGTGTGTGTGTGTGTGTTGGGAAAAATGTTGTCCTTTCTACAGGAAATGATAGAAGAATGTATGAGTTTATCTTTTATGTATTGATAAGCATTGCTTTAAGGGCAGCAGTGTCCATAAATATTTTATTTCCTTTTAATGTTTATATTTATTGGCTATATGTCTACCATTCTCTTAACACCATCTCAAGTCTTCACTGAAAAAGGAGCAGGTAATTTACTAATTTCACCAGCTGATATTTAAAATATTGTATTTGTTTTTGAAGCATATAATTTTTTGGCCAATTTCTTTTTTTTCTCAATACCATATAAGTCCACCACTGAAAAAAGAACAATGAAATTCAATGGATGGTTGGCTCTAAACTCATAAAAGTGAATAGGGAAAATAAGTTATTCTGTTGTTGTGCTACCTTGTAAAAGCACATGTGGTCAGCATTTAGGCTGCACTTTTGCTAACATATAACAAAGGCTGGATAAGGAAGAGACCAGTCAGTTGCAAACATGACAGTGCCAAAAAACATTTACTCTCAAAACAGTGTCACAGAATGCATGTGCTCAGTTTGCAATTTATTAGTTGACATTTAACTTAACATATGACAAGGCAAAGATGTTCTTTAATCAGCTCAGCTTGATTAGACACAACAAGAAAATGTTTAGGATCAGCAACCAAAAATGGTGAAGCTCTTTGCCAAAACCTGGAGTTTATATGGAGAAGGCTGGTTGTTTAGCAGACGTCAATTCTTGTTAAGTTCCTTTGACGTTTATATCAGTTCAGTGCAATTATACAACATTATAACATTGTTTACATGTATAAAACATTGATAGATATTTCTGTCTTCATTATATATTGGTCGTACTATTTACATCTTGACCCAGCTGATTTTGGTGCAACGACAGGCCCTGTTTTCCCAATTACATATGAGAGACAAAACAGGAATAGTCATGCCTTCCTTCTTCTGTGGCGAAGATCATACCAATCATCTTCATGTCAGTCTGCAGTGATTAGCATTTCTGTCAGATGACTTCAGTTATATCGTTTAGCATTTACATTGTTTGATACATTTCTTTGATGCTCACATACTAAATGCCTTAGTAATTAACTGCTAAATAGTCTGGGGAAATAAAGGTTTCAACAGAAGAAGTATTTGCGGATTGGGTTTACAATTTAATTTGCGGAATAACTGAGTGATTTGCACTTTGGGTAATGAGTGATAAACTGTGATACAGAATATTCACAATTAGACTAACAATATTCACCTTTATTGAGGCAGCTGGGAAAAGATAACCAAAAAGTATAAAAAAAGTGCATTTATTTCAGTCAGTGCCTTTTCTCCTACTATAGAAGAAGATAAGGGCATCTTAAATCTAAGAAAAACAATGCTGTCCACTCTTCATGTTGTTGTAGCATTCTCTGTAACCCATTTCCCAAAATTAAAACTATATTTATTGTCTAGATCGATGGCTGTTGGCATGTTATCATTGTACAGCTGATAAATTTGTTGATGGTGGTTGATGAACACGTGAATTGATGTTTTTGATGTTTTTCTGCCTCATTGAATTGGCATTTTTGGTTGGTTCATATTGTGAGTGTGGTATCTTGCTACTTTGATAGATCCCTGGGGGCTGGGGATGTTGAACTTCTCTTGTGTTTTCATAGAATGTGTACTGTGGATAAAACAAAAAGGAAGCAAACATAAGCATTGCTATAGAAGCAATTTATTTAGAATCATAACACTTAACATGACTTAATTATTAAACAATTAATGGTAATAACAAGAAAATACAAAACATGCATTGACTTATGTCAATCAATATAGACGATACATTTTTACACAAACGGGCGCACACACACACACACACACACACACACACACACACACACACACACACACACACACACACACACACACACACACACACACACACAAACACACAGTTCAAGTGCATATATTGCTCTATGGAAGGAAGCAGTAAATTGAAGTGATTAAACTGTCTTGGAAAGTTTTGATGGCTTTAAAAATCACTAGTGTAATTCCCGTAAAATCAACAATATGGTCACAGTTTTTAGATTTTTATGCATATTGTGCCCCCATTTATTTCATCACCTTTATCAATGATTCTGATATAACCCCTTTAAACATTTGGAACTTTATTAGCGCCTTAGCACCATGTGGCCAAAATGGAACTAACACAAGGAAATCCAGGCTGTCCTACACCCTGCATTTTCACTGCCTGCAGATAGAGTTGGGATCTTGAATGGAAGCATATAGTTAGCATTTCAGTTTCCAGAACTACTGCACCCCTTTGTGGGTCTTTTAGCTAAACTCTGCATTATATGGTTCTAGTGCATATAGATATTGTAAACATTTTGGTGAGCAAGGCCAGCTACTAAATAACATTCATAAGACCTGTCACTTAAATAACATAGCAAACTACATATAAATAACTAGTTAGTTACATAATGGTTTCCTGGCATAAAGATCTTAATACAGTTTTTCACATTCACATATGTATCAGTGGTCATAACAAACAATCTGTGACAGTAAGAAGCACTGGTGTAAAAGGATTAAGTGACTGACTATGCATATGAAAAACTTTACGTAGAACTTACCATGCATAAATTAAGAGGGCGATTAGCAGCAGCAGTAGGATGAAAAGGAGAACACAGAGGATGACGGTGAGAACAATCATTCCTGCAGAACGCCCTGGTGGATTAGTATCGATTTGCTGCCACGCTGTTGCTGTGAAGCAAAGGATGTGATTAATAAAATATGAACTAAAATAAAAATGTAACTAGTTATACATCCTTGCATAGGACTAAAGAACACAGCTGTTTTATGAACAGTAGCCCTCATAATGTGGAAAAAATGGGCAAAATGTGGAAGACATTCTAATGACTTACTAGCATCTGCAACTAGGAAGGTTATATGATGGTTAAAATATGTTGATTTTACTTACATAAAATATTATTTAATGAATTACTGTGATTCATTACTGTTTACTCTTGATATCAGTGAGAAGCTTGATAACACTGGATGTGTGACAGTGACACACCCTTTCAATGTTGAACTTCATGCAACATGAACTTTTTAAGACCCTAAATGAGGTACGTTCCTTATAACGAGGTACAGTTTAAAGGTATGGTTTTGACATTTCTGAAAGAGATTAGGAAAATGTACTTGTTTGTTAGGTGAAACCTACTATGTGGCAAAGTACTATGTAGTACACCTAAGAAAGGAGACAATGGCCATTTATTTTAAAGTCATGATACACTGCTATAGGAGCATATGAATAGTACTAGGCAAGCAATTACAGGAACCGTGAGTTGTCTAACCATATACACCTTTAAGAAGGCACAACCCTTTTGCTCAGCTCCTATATTTAGCAGGGCTGTATGTGATAATTCTGATATAAATTTGTATCTACCCATCTAGTCATCAAGACTATCCTTACAGTAAACAAAACAGTACGTTGCTTGGCATGTAGTGATAACTTATTCTGTAGGTTGGGAACAAGCTGAATTAGGAACATATCCCAATTGTGATTCTTGTTTACCTGTTGTTGCAGGATTAGTTACGTAATCTGAGTGTTTGAAGAGCCACTGGTTTTGTGCAGAAATATAAGGAAAAAATAAGACCTGGTCTTCCATAGTAAGAAAAGTGAGACAGAGGTCACCTTGGAGCAGCCAGTGGGCTTCTGAGTATAAGAAAAATTGTGCTAATTTATTAGGATAATTGTAGGACTTAAGGCCTTTCATTCTCTTGGTTAAAAATCATCAGAGCCTTTCAAGTTGAGTAATATGCTTGAATTTGTACATATCAAAGGCAGCATTGTGTGTCATGATGGGTCTGATAAAGAGAGAATACAGTGGTAAGGTGACTTCTTTGGTTCTTGAAGATTTCTCTTGGAAATTAACTAGGTCAGATAAGGATTTCCTTATTATGGTGGAAACATGATTGAAAAAGAGTTTTTCTCCTATCTACCCAGGTCTCCTTGCAGAAATCTATGTCAGTCATATTTTCTTAAGCAGATCATTTAGACTGCTTAAACCACTGGATGACTTGTAACCAACTTAAGTTAACACCTTTAGATGATTCAACCACCAAGAACAAAAAACTGATGTGAAAAACAAGAAAAATGGCTCAGGAAAAATGCCAGCGTCCACAAACAAGTATTTAATAAAATCAATATCCTTTAAAAACCAATGTTGTGATGGAAGGAAGTCCAAAATAAGCCAAAAAACAAGAATCAACAAATCCAAGTGTAAAGCGCTTTTCGTCTGTTAATATAAACAGACTTCTTCAGACAGTTTTTTCTTGTTTTTCACACCTTTAGATGATTGCCATGGTAGTACATGCTGCACTAAAGGAAACTCAAGCTCTAGCCATGAATCCTTGAATTAATTATGGTGTGGACAAGCTGGAGTTTGTGGTGACGGTGTATGAGTTTGGAGTTATTCTCAATGACAAAGTAAGACTTAAGGATCTGGTGTTACATGCTATTAGGTCTCTTGGATCTTGCTTGTGTTAAATACATTTTTCCTCTTCATTTCATCTGAAGACCTGACAGTTGCAATTCATCCCTGGTTTCCTTTGCTTGGACTACAGCCATTCTTTGTACTTGGGGTTCCTAGATTTGGAACATGACTACTTTCAGCTGGTGCAGAGCTCAGTGGCCCATCTACTTACTGATACATCTCCTTACCAACACATTTTCTGTGAAGCCTTCACTGTGTATGTGTTCAGGTATTGTTTCAACTTGCATATTCTTACATGACATGGGTTCATCCCACTTGAAAGATTTGTTGGTGCCATCCCATCCCTCCTTTACCTCCTCTCCTAAACCTTTACTGCTGGTAGTTTTGAGGGTGTGGCTTACATTTTCAGGCGTACATTCCTTTCATTATAGGCTCTGAACCTTTGGAGCTACTCCTCGGATAGGATGAGTGAGAAAGTTTTCTACACTTAAGTTCTGTTAAGAGATCCATGAAGATACAATATTTGCAACATCCCTTCTTCGGACATTTTTTTGTTAATAATGTTTGCTATATATATTCAGTGTTGATTTGGATTTATACTATGACTTTTTATATGGTAATGAATGAACTGGAACTTGAATGGTTTACTTATAATATAAGAGATTCAGGTAGATATAAACCAATACACTTTGCACAAATACCATAGCAGGTAAATAATTTTACTGCAAGCATGAAAAACCTATGCAGTTGAAAGCTGACGATAATGTATAAAAGTTGCTGAAAATGACAGAAAAATCAGTGATAAATATGGATGCCTCTAGTAAGCCCCAGAATCTTGATTTGACTTCTTCTTGACTTCTGTTATCTCTATGAGTATACAGTGTTACACACATAATGGACAAAGATGAATGTACAAAAAATAAAAAAATAAATAAATATATATATATATATATATATATATTTTTTAATGTAGTATCTAAAGTATTTCATTTTATACTACTTTTGTCCCTGATGCCTGCCAATCATTAGCCTACTTGTGACCTGATTAACCCACTCATTCCCCAGCAGTTATTAGAACTATCATCTGGGCAGCCATAAGGGGTTTAATGTTTATCCCTAACCCACCTGATCCCCTGCAACAGCTGACTGTTTTAGCCTACAACACCATCCTCCTAGACATGCTTGCCACTGTGTCTTCCCAATTTGAGATACAGTATGCACTACTTAGGCTGCTCACCCCTGCCGTTGCCCTTCTGCTGCTGATATGTTTGATGGAAATGGTCTAATGTGTTATGGTATTTGGCAGGGGTATGATGATTGAGTTATTTGAGAATTTAAGAGTAATATATTGGGATTAAATGGGAAATTGATAAAAGATGTGTTTGTTATATAAATGGGAATGATCATGAAATGGGTGAGTATAAGGTGGATAAGGCTGAGCATCATGTGGCAACCTCATTTGGAGACTGCCTCATTTGGAGATTATTTCCACAATGTTGTGGACTGCAAGCTAGTTAGTGTACCCTGCAGTTGGCCTTGGAAATCCTATTTGAGATACCAGTTACAGGTGTCTTTACTGTTTGCAAAGGATAACCTTGGCAATCTTGAGGCCAAGGAGAAGTATGCCGAAGGCTTGAGTGAGACCTGTCAAACAAAGTCGAATTGTGAGCACTGTGGTACTGGGGAATGAAGCCCAGATTATGACCCAGATGACCTGGGTTTAATTAGTGACCCAGACATTATAGGAGTTGATGAAAACAGAAGTTAGAATGGTAAGACAATACTTGTTTGTCTATTAAAGGAGGGAAAGGAGGGAGGTAGGGAGGGGTATTAGTATGCTGGGGGCATGTCAAGGGCATGAACTCCAGCTGTTAAATCAGAGCCATAACAGATATGGCTGCTAAACTGTTTGGTGGTTGGTCAAAACTAGGTGCACTTTACTTCTTAGGTGTACACATCTTTCTGTCTGTGCAGCAATGCATGATCTGGTACGGGACATGATCAGAATGTTTTGGGATTGTTAAGATCACAATCACAAAATCATTCTGTGCGCAGCATATATGATGCTGGAAACAGACTAATCTTCCCTCATCCTCCCCTAAGTAGTTCCCAAACCTCTTTTCCTAACCCACTAAGACATTCTAGGGATTGGCAGAAGTGATCCCAGGCATTACAATGAGCAGAGCAGTTTTGGAGGATCAAAAGAAGCACCTGGCAGCAGGTTGGAAGCTGCCAAGAGACAGTGGCCAAAAAAATGTCAGACCCAGTTCTATGTGAAAAACTATTTTCTGGTACACAACCAAGTTTTTATTGGGTACTGTGGACTCTATCCAGTATTGCAACATAGCAGTCGTACCATCTGGCTCTCTAAGCCAGTTGAGTGTTTGGGAGTAGTACCAGAAGGTTTGTCTTATGATGATTTCGACAGAGGCAGCCTTCCATAAAAGATAAACAAAGCCCCACTACTGAAGGTCTGAAACAAAACAGCCACTACTAAAATGTATACCACATGAGATATGTTAAAAGGTTGGAGAAAAATCAAAAGCACAAAGCAGCAATGCACTGGGCTGATGGTGAATGATATCTGTACTGAGGCTGAAGATATAGCGAACCTACTAGCCAATAAATTTAGTTCTAATTTTAAATCTCTCTTCCCTCCATCTGTCCCTTAACATATACCTGAAACTGGATCACCTTCAGCTGTCACACAAGACCAAGTCCTAAAAGTGCTATCTAAAGCTAAACATACAGCATTGATGGGTCTGATAGAAGTATCCCTGGATACATCTTAAATAGCATGAAGCATAGTTATTCACATCCCTAACAATGCTGTTTTAGTCTTAGACTCCTTACAGGTTTTGTACGTACCAAGTGAATGGAGAGCAGCTACAGTCATCCCCCTGCATAAAGGAGGACCCAGGCAATTGCAAACCCGTAAGGCTGACCAGCCTCATATGTGAAGCCATGGAAAAATGTATCATGGAATTAATCAATCAGGACATAGGGAAACTCCAAATACTGGACCCATCTCAGTTTAGATTCATGAAGGTAGGTCATTCTTATTCAACCTGGTGGATTTTTTGAAAAGGTAACCAAGGCAATGGATGAAGGAAAAACAGTACACACTGTATAACTCGACCTGGCAAAAGCTTTTGACACAATTACCCACTCAACCACAGTAGAAAAGCTAAATAAACTGGAGATAAACCCCTATGTCACCTGCTGGATTGCCAGCTGGCTCACAGATAGGATGCAGATAATAAAAATAAGGGAAATTACCTCCACAAAGAGACTAGTCACCAGTGGAGTTCCCCAGGGTTCTGTGATGGGACCCCTCCTGTTTTGCATCTACTTTTCTAAAGTAAAAGCCAATATCAAAGGTTCTAGCTGACTAAGTTTGCAGAAGACTGCAAGCTAGGAGCAGTCATTGAATCCCCAAATGACTTAGCTATCCTGCAGGAAGGTTAGTCTCAAATAAATAACTGATGTCAAAATCATGATCTGAAACTATATGCCAAAAAATGTATTATTGTATCCTTTGAGAAGTCATCTATCCCAGGGATGTACACATCAACAATACACCCCTAAGAGTTTAATTTGGGATTTGGGAACTTATGTAGACAGTGACCTAACTTTTGACCAACATGTGTCTATTGTTTTAATAAAGTCCTTCTAATTTGTACAGCTTATAAACAAAGGGATTGCTTCTAGACCTAGAGATGTCATTGCTTCCCTTTACTCAGCCCTCATTATGCCAGTCATTGAATATAATGCCCCTTTTCACGTGTATCTGTCCAGATACATGCAACAACTGGAATGCCCACAGAGATACCTTACTAAAAGGTTGTAAGGCCTAAACAACATGTCCTACATGAACTGACTCGAAACCCTGTCACTATACTATGTATCCTAAAGAGTACTAATAGGTGACCTGTGTCTGACATATGAGGCACCTTCCTTCTGACCCATTACAGATGGATTTACTGCACATCAGCAAGTCCAATGACATCAGAAATATTCTGTCTGGGGGGTCTAAACCTTTTCTGCAATATCAACGGAATGGTTTGGAGGGACAGGTATATTTCACAGAGAATACTGCTACTCTGGAACAGACTTCCCATCCATATAAAACAAAGTTCATCCCTGTTCATTTTCAAACACAGTTTAGATTAATGGATGGGAAACAGAAAATGTACCCCCAGGACTGCCCTCTTTACTACTAATGGCAGCTCCTAATTGCTTTAACTCATGCATGGATCCCCTCAAATTATCTATGGTATAATCCCAGTTATTTTCATTAGGGGTAATAAATAATTATGGACCATGGGATGGGTAAGGCCAATATATAACCAAATGGGTTAGGTTATTTCAATCACATAAAAGGAAATTGGCTAGGCTTAAAATAGCTTGCAAGGACAGCTAGCCTAGTACATAACTATGAACCTATAAAAACTAACTTTGGACTTAATAAACTGATTTCATTAATTTCAGTATTTTAATTTGTGTTGTAGTATGAGAATTGGCAAACTTGAGGTATTTCTGTGGTCCCTTTTGACCAAAAAAATGGCCAACTTTGTAATAAAATATACTGAGCCATAAGTGTATTAATCTAGGACTATGAGATAATGCCTTCCCAAGAAAAATGTTTCCCATAATAAAGAAAGTGCATGAAAACTGAAGAAGCTGCTCTAGAATCCTGGTAAACAAATACCATAGAGAAGAATTTAAAAAGAAAAGAAGCAAAGAGCACAATATCTGATTCCCTGGTTTTCCGTACATAATACAGAGCAGTAATTAGCTGCTTTCCAAGAGAAGAGAAGTGCTTGTCACCAAATGCAGACCTGTGGATGTGGGTTGCAGCTGAATACCAGACAGACAAAATAAGGAAGAGCTAACCTAGGCAGGTAATACAGGACAATTACATATAACTGTCCAAACATTTGCTGTAATTTTCTTTGTACCCACTGCCTATCTGCCCCACATATGATGTTAAAAGAAAAAAGGTGAACAAAAATACATAAATGGATACAAGCAGGCAACAGCTGCCTGTTGTAGTTTAGTATGTAGAGGGAAGTATAGGAACCCCAACATGTAGGCTGGGTATTAGACAAATATAAACCATTATAAAGAGGGAAATATAAATAAAAATTAAATTTAAATAATATAAAGCAGTTTCTTTGCATCCCCAGTTAGTACAGTTAAAGAGGCCCATAGTTTTATCCAACTTCTAGACAAGTAGATAGTTGTAGCTAGATAACTGCATCCCAAACATAATGTGCAACTCTTTATTTATAATCAAACTCTGTCTTCATCTCAGTTTAATGATTATTTTTCTTGGATAAATGAATTGCCTGAAAAATACATATAACAAACTCTGGAGAAAACCCACTTAGTCCTACACCAGTCTCCTCTGGTAGGTGTGACTCTGCAGATAATATTTTAATTAAGCTTAGCCTTTAAATTAGACTGTTATAGTAGACTCCCTCTTATCTGGTCTCATTGGGACCGTACTTTAGGCTGGAGAAACAAATGGATGGTTAATCAGAAAAAGCATACAAACAGCATTTATAGGTCAGTAAATCAGGAAGCATTTATAGGTCAAAAGCAAACTTGCAGTATAAGTTTGTTTTTGTTTCAATATTTTAACATTTTAAGATTAAAACGATAAGCTGAGATGTTCTGAAATGCCCGGAGGAGACAGATGTGTGTTCTTCTGTACTGTCTGTTGCTACAGCTATGGCAGAAATTTGAAGGCCGGTTAAAAAGGAGGCTGGTTTAAAGGGGGCTGGATAATAGGGAGTCTACTGTATTCTGTGCTTTAAATGTATCCAGTGATAAAACATACTTTCTTTTCCTATCTCATATCAATAGTAAACACATAATTACCATTCAGAAGAGTGAAGTTATACCAATGTGTTTCTGCTACAATCTGGTTACTTCTTGCAGGATCTGTCAGGACATACTTTGCACTAAAATAAAGAAAGGAAAAACAATGGATGAAGATTCACTCATAATTTTTTCATTTACCAAAATGTTATAATATGTCTAATTACAGTGCTACAAAAGAACATCCTAGTTGTGTTTTAAGTGCCTTATGGTAAGTTACAGGTTAATAGTTTTCGAGCCATGACATTCTTCTCTTTAAATATCGAATAGTAATAACACCAGACAAAAGTTCTTTCCTGCAAGACGAGCTGATAGCATGACTGGTGCATACTGCTAGTGTCTTCCTCCTCTGCTTGCCTGAGTAAATTGGTGTGGTATAAATGGATTTTTTAATGCCTTTATTGAATTATCACTTAAGACACAGGCAAACATACATTTATATAAAATAAAACAAACCATATTAACATGGTCCCAGTTGCATCGCATATATTCTTTTTCATAGTTATCATTAAGCCAATATTATATAAATTGTTCATTTCCTGCCTTCCATTAAGCCTCACTCTTCCTCCAAAACTTTATTCTGCATATATTGTTCCCACATTTTCAATTATTCTACATAATTTGCTCCTACCATTTTCTAAAGATCCCACTTCCAGTTCTTTTATCTTTGTTACAATATTCAATACTTCAAATACAATAATTTATTTTTGGCAACCACCAGAATTATATTGTCTAGTGAATCCAGATCCTGTATCCCAGCTCAAAAAAATAATTTCCTTAGTTACACCCAATATTTCTGACAGAGTATTCTGTAGAGAATTTGAAAGTCTGCCGCCAACTCATTACACTCCCAAAACAAATGTTCCCAGTTACCTCTTTTATCTATGTCACACCACCATTTGCCATCTGCCTATGGAAAAATTCTTTGGAGTCTGCTTGGGGTATACAAATACCCATGCAAACACTTCCAGTCAAAAATATTAAATTTTCTAGACTTTGTTGCATATTTGGGAGCCATAAATATGTCCTGCCATTGTTTTCTTATGAATTACTTATATAGTCTCTCTTTCCAGATTCCTATGGTTATTGTGCAATATTTTATATGCCGTATTAATTATCCCTTTTTTAACAGCAGCATTTGTTCTAGATTCAACTATAAACTCTACCAATGCAGGTATTTCACTTAGAATTCCCCTATCCCCTTCTTTTGTCTGTACTCTGATATCAATCCCTGATAGGGATGGCAATCTCTAGCCTACAGTCCAAATGTTTTCTTGGCCTCTTCCCATTCTATTGCCTTTTCTTCCCTAGTTATTTGCAACCAATACCTTGGTTCTTTTGCCAGTTTTCTCCAGTAATTTCCAGCCCCCTCTTGCTTATTTTCTCTACCCCTAACTGCAGTCACCAGCAAAATATCATTTCTCTATTCTCATACTTTCTGCTACTTTATGAATACAATATTATGTATAACTGTTCTTTAATATAATATCTGCATTCAAAATCCCTTTCTTTCGTTATTTCTTGAATTCCCCTCCCACTTCATTATCATCCCTTTCTCCTACAAATTATAGTATTCTGCCTGAGTTATATATAGGAGCCTTAATTGTGTACCTCTGAAATACCCCTTCAAATCAGGTAATCCCAAACCACCTTGTTCTAGTGGAAAGATCAGCTTATCTCACTTGAGCTTTACCCTCTTCCTGTCCCAGATAAAATCATTCAAGTCTTTATTAATTACTGTCCACAACTTCTCCCCTGGTTGATAAAAATATGTCTGACCTATATTTAAAACAAAAGGGACTAAAGCATTTCCACTGCTTGTATCTTGCTATCCATATCCATATCCATGTCCATATCCAGACCCATACCCATATCCATATCCATATGCATAAACAAGAGCTTCCAGTTTCTCAGTTTTTATATTATATTTTGTTTAGTCTCTTCCCACATATCCTTAGCTGTCACAACAGAATCCTTTTAAATCCATACTGCTAAATACTTTATTTTATTGCGTCCCAATAAATATGGGTGTTGGTGAATCAATTCATTTGTGGATACATAGTTTACTGCTATAGCCTTTATTTTATCTTCATTAACCTGAAACTATTCCAAAATGTTCCACAATACTGAAATGCCCTTTTCTCATTTTATCAGGTACTGTATAAAATAATATTGTCTGCAAATAAAGACAACTTTGCTTGATCACAATACTAATTACAACCTTGAATCTCTGAGTCCCTTATTTCCTTTGTCAATGGCTCTAAATATAACACAAATGACAAATGGGAAAGAGGATACCCTTGCCTGGTTTCTCTGTTAAGATACAACTTATATGAGAGGAACCTTCCCAATTTAATTTTTGCCTCTAATTCTGCATATATTCTCCTAATTAACCTTATTATTGTATCAGGGAATGCAAATACTTCCATAGCTCATAAAATCTCAGCTTACTCTGTCAGATGTTTTCTTGGCATCAAGACCCATCAACAACAGTGGTACTTTCTTATATTCTGCTTCCCTCTGGATCATCATTGTTCTATTAATATTGTCAAATGTTTGCCTCCCCTCCACAAAATCACATTGTTCCATATCTATAAATTTTGACAACACCATTGGTGTTCTTTTAGCTATTATAGACAGAAACAGTTTCTAATCATGGTTTAAAATTGAAATGGGCTTATATAAAGCTAGGTCTAATTGGTCTTTTCCGTCTTTAGGTATTACAGTGACCACAGCTTTCCTCCAGGAGTTTGGTGCTTTCCCTCCTTTTAAAATGGTGTTAAACTAAACTTTCTGGGCCTTTATCACTTTCTTCCCTCCTAGCTTCCAAACTTCCACAGGAATACCATCTATTCCAGGAGACTCCGATTGATTATAAGTCACCATTTTTATTTCATCTTCTCCTATCTTAACTGTTAATTATTGATCCTCATCTACTTCTAATCTTGGTATACTTAAGTCTTTTATAAATATTTCCATTTGTGCTCTTTCTTGACAAATTTTCATAAAATTTCTGAAATATCTTTCGTACTTCTACTGGATCTCCAGTTATTTTTCTTGTTATAGGTTCCCTAAGTTTGGCAACAACCCTTTCTAATTTCTGTTGCCTAAGTTGTTGGCTAAAATGTTTTGTGCTCTGGAGGTATTATCAAAAAATAGTTGCTTAACATCAACCTTTCTAATTTCATTCATATTATCCTGATATTCCCTTATTTTCTCTTTAACAGTCTGCATGTACCTCTTCTTGTTCTGTGAGATTCCCCAATTCTGCAATACTATAACCTTTGTCACCCCTCTAAATAATTCTTGTTACTTCTTAACCATATCTCTTCTTTTATTTCTACTCTATTTTTACTCTCCATTTTCATTTTATCCCACTCATTAGCTCAAACTTCTGAAGAAATTTCTGTCTTCCATAACAAGAGACAATCGAGTGTTTGTTGGATAATTTCCACTAACCATTTCTTAAATTCCTCTCTTTTTAACAGGTAGGTGGGGAAGTGGCAGTGTCTCATTTTTGCTTCATTACCCTGTATTTCTATCTTTATTGTTATTGGAGCATGATCTGAAATAGCTATTTGATGTGTGTCAAAGCTTTCAATTAAATGTACATGTTCCTGTGAAATATGATTTCTGTCCAGTATAGCCCAGTTACTGTAACTTGAGGAATAATATGTAAATTCTCTCTAAGTCTTTACTATTGAATTCATGTCTTCCTTACTAAATTTTTTAAAACATTTCTTCAGAAATCAGCCCTCTTTTATTATATTTTGGCTTCTAGGTCTCCCAGATACATACTTAGTTTTGCAAATCAAATTGCAGTCTCCACCTATAATATTCCCTGCTGAAAGATGATTATTTCTCCCAAAATGTTTTTAAGATCCATAACAGCAGTTTTTGATGGAATATAAATACATGCCAGCATAATCCTCTTCCCTTCTCAGTAGTCCCTTACTAACACAAATGTACCATTATTATATTTTTTCTCTTCTATCACTATTGGAGTTCCTCTAACAATTAGTATAAGTACTCCCCTTTTTTCTTTATCCTTTATATTGTGCTGAATATATATCCTGAAATCGCTTCTTCAAATGCTCACTTCTTTCCGAATGTGTCTCTTGTAGCATTTCTATTTGCACTCTGCATTTCTTAATACAATTCAATACTTTTGCCTTTTTGTCTATACCTGTGAGCCCATTTACATTTCAAAATAATATGGAGAGTATAGCCATTATGATAAGAAGTTATTATTCTCACCTGTTATAGGCAATAGTTTTTTAAATGTCCATTTCTAATGTTTGTGTTATATGCATGCCCAAATGTTTTGCAGGTTGATCTTTTACACAGTTGTTTATTGTCATCTCCATTTATACCTACGTCACATTTTACCATATTTTTTTGTTTCATTGAAAACTCTCAAACAAAAAATAAATAACTAAATAACACATGCCCAGAATACCCCTTAACCTATTAACTTAAAACACACACACAAAAAACTATGTACATCTTCAAATAATGACATCTAAACTTCTGCTAGGAATGACTGTCATAAATTGACAGCTGCACCCACAGGTATCACCTAGCCTAAAATTAAGGTTATCCATGTTGAGGCGCATGTTACAACATGTGTTCCTAATTGCACTAATTGCTGTCTGCTCTTGTCTTATCTTTATTCCCCTCCCAGATGTGAAAAACAGCAACTTTTAGCCTTAAGAAAAAGTGCACTGACTATCTTTAAATAAAACTAAATTATACACTGTTCCAGTAAATGCATTGAAGTATTTGGGTACCAGGAAAGCTGCTATCTCTTATTCACTTCTAATAATTTCAACCTTTATTTTTTTACTTAGCTGCTTGCCCTTGCACCTTTTAATTTTATGTTATAGATTTATTGCCTTTACATGTAGTTAGCTTGTCTTCATGGAAACCTAAGAATAGAATGTAAAGCTGCTCTCAGCTGCAGTCTTCTCAACTCCCTCTGAACATTTATTCGCAAAAGGAAAATGTTTCATTACTTTCACAGTATTCTCTTATTTTTAAAGCCCACTTGCTTAGACAAACATTTTGTTATTAGATTAAGCCAAGGGCATTAATCTAGACACTCACCAATGCAAAAGTAAGAGAAAAATCTCAGCTGTACAAATATCATAATCAGTGCACTTTTATACTAAATGCCCCAACCTAAACAGTCCAATATTACAGCATATATTAGCTTAAACATGCTTTTGTCCAACTGTTCTTCTCTTTTTACATTGTAATGCCAACACTTCTTAAAACTAAAAAATAAAAAGTACTTGTTTACTTTAGGATCTTTATTAGATACAGAAATCACAGAATATGCTTTACTATATAACATGCAGTTTATATCATGAAATGTTTTATACAAATACTGTAACAAAATTATTTTACTTACAGTTACTTTCTTTTTTTCCCTTTTAGTGTCCTTCCAAACATTAATGACATGAAGTGGGGGTATATGTTTTTCAGTCCCCCCAAGCTTAATAAAGTCAACAAGAGCCTGATCTTTCTCAGCCACTTGTTCTTGTAAAGCCATATTTCACAGCTGTGGTTGATGCTTTATAATCTCACATTTATTGACTAATTGCAGTGAGATTCAGCTTCTTCTAGTCAGCGCCTCTGCTTTTTTTCTGTTTCTCAAGCATTTTCCTTTGGAACAATGGAAAACATTTTAATGGCAAACTCTCTCCATGTGCTTTATTATCAGAATAATGCAAAGCAGAATACCCTTCTGCTTGATGCCCCATTTTTTTGTTGGATAAACTTATGTATTTCCTCCTTAGCCTGTTCTACATCAAAAATAACTTTGAACCTCAAGGAAAAATATTTTGAAGACAGCTATATACAGGAGCTTAAATCTCACACCTGCCTCTTGTCATCCTCTGATTGCTGGGATGAATTTGGTTCTCTTCTGCCTGGTGTACAATTGAATAATTATTTTTAACAAACACTCTACTGTCACCAAATTTAAATACTTTGTACTTCTGCCATAGTTTTGTCAGGGTCAACTATTTCTGCTGTCATTATTGCATCGATACTAGCACAGGTCTTGGCTGCTTTCTCATGGCCAGGTTTGGAACATACACATGATGTGCCCTTTTAGTTAACAAATCTTGTTGTGGAATACCAATCCAATTGCTTATATGTGCTTTCATAAAATTAATACAGTCTGTTCCTTCCAGTTCTTCTAATACAGCAGAATATCTCAGGTTTTCTTGGCATGGTCTGTCCTCTAACACTACCATTTTTTGAAACAGCTCTTCTTGGGCAGTCTTATACTCAGCCAGCCTTTACTTAATTTCAACCTCTGATTTTTGCAGTTGTATCACTTCATCTGAATTGCTGTTTAAAGCTTCTTCCATTTTTTTCTAGCCTTTTCGTATTTGAGTTGATATACTCCTTCAGTATCTCATTTATTTTAATATGTTCTGAGCATGTTTGATTTACTTTTTCCTCTAAATTACTGGAAGCCATCTCTTGCACCAAAGCTGGAGCTTGAACTGTTTTTTGCTAAATAGCTGGAGAATTATGATCGGTCAGTGTTTTCTCTTCACCTTTTCTAGTTAGTTTTCTTTCAGGATCTCTACATTTTTTCTTTGCTGGAAACCAGACAGTTTATTTACTAGCCACTAACTGAATTTTACTAAAACTGTCAGAAGAACTAGCCATTATCTTCTTTTTTTCAGTATTGGAAAGCACAATTTAAAGCTGTTGATCAGTGTGCAGCTATTTTGGAAGCAACTGGTATAAACAACTTTTGAGGTGAGAATGAATTATTTTTTATTCAATTTGTTGTGAATCCCTACATTAGCAAGTTCTGCAAATGTCAACATTTGCACATCAACGTTGTGGGTTCAAAAAATGTTTTTGTGATCCATTTCTGTTTTTAGTCTGTACTCATTCATTAAAATCATTTTTAAGAAAATGCTTTACTATATAGTTGTATTTTCCAGGTAGTTGTTAAAAAAAGAAGACAAAACCAGCAATTTTGCTAATTGCATTACTCCATGAGTGTAACCATGCACGGGAATTCTGTAGCCCTCTCTAAGACCTCATTATGCTCTCCTTTTCACTATCCTAGCCATATTTAAGCATGTGACTCATATTCTTCCCTCTGAGTGGATGTCTGTGAGAAATCTTCCCTGTGTTTTTCCCATTGTAACATGTTTTTAGATGTTATATAAAACAGAGTATACCACAGGTAGCAATCATACTGAGTATGCAAGAATGACTTGCTGTTTGGTTCATATTAATGAGAAAACAATATGAACCTTGTATCACAAAATTGCTTTTATCCACTTCTGTGGTAGTTTGCTCACATAGACTTTTCCTCTTTTACCCTTGGCTGTACAGGTGTTCTGGCTTCTACAAAACATACTTTAACACTTCTGGTATGAAAAATAATTGTACATTATTTCTCTTTAATCTTATTAACATTATCTTATTAATGT
>NC_056747.1:568125328-568140283 GCF_019279795.1 Protopterus annectens
GGGTACTAGCAACTTTCTCAATTTTTTTGGATCTGTTGGTCACTTAGTTTGCAAACCAGCAATGTAGGGATTTACATTAATTTATTAATTTTTCAATAATAACAGCATGTCGGTTAGTGCCAAAAGCCTTGGTCAGGACAAGGTGAACAGTGTACATAGAGTACCACTGCCTACAGCCTCTGTAACCTTTTCAACAAAGCTTACTAAATTCAGAAGACAGGCACTGTCCTTCACAGAAACAGACTCAGTTTAAATCAGTTAAATTGTCTATGTCTGCATAAATGACTTCTACTATGATGCATTCTATGGCTTTGCATATAAGGCTAGTGAAACTGATGGCCCTGTAATTATATGAGTCTGTAGGGGGACCACCCTTGTGTACTAGTGCCACAATGGCTATTTTTGAGACATCAGGCACAAACTCTTTGGATAGGCTGAAGTTGAATAGTTTACATAGAGGCACAGATGAAAATGCTACCTGGGGTGTTATCTGGTGCCACAGAAATATTATTTTTTGTCTTTGACAGGAATTCTGAGACTTGCTGCAAGGTGATTTCAGGAGAAGTTATGAGTTAATGATATGGGTAGGTGGGGCAATTTTAGCACTAAATTTTCTTCTAATATATTGTCTGTATTCTTGGGATTGGAATGTGTGATATTACTATGGATGAACCAGTGCATTGTTGGGCATTATTCCTTAATTTTCTGATGTAACTGAAGAAAAATATGCAGTTTCTTTTGGTATCTGTTCTGACCTTAAGTCAGTACTCTGCTTTACATTTTCTACAGGTGCTCTTAAGTTTCTTGCTGGAGTGCTTCATTGTGGTGGGGGCTTCTTACAACTTTCTATTATTTACTTTCTTTTGTTATACAGTTTATTAATATGTGAGTTCCTGCTAGAGAGGTTTATTCCTGAGTCCATCATTATATTTAGGGCAGATGTGTACAGACATTTTAATGTAACTGTTTAGGTACTGGTAAAAACTGGAGGTGAATGTAGCAGCCCTCTCATCTGGGTTCATTTGTGGGGCATTGCTGGAAATTTTGAGTAAGTCTTCTACAATCTGGAGTACATTATCAATGGAGAAGTCCCTAAAGACAGTCACATTTGTTGGTGGAATGGTATCAGTAGGCCTGACAGAGAAGATGTCTGATTTGTGGTCAGAATTAACCAGGGATGAGAAGAAGATGGGTGGGGTAAAGGTGGCAGCTAAGTTTTTTTTGCAGTTTGCTCCAGTGCAAAGGTATTAGCAAAATCTAGGAAATGCTGTGTATATCCATTTTTAGAGGTGAGTGTTCTAATCAATTCTTAGGCAGTTGAAGTCCCCTAGCAAGAAGGTGTTTGGTTTGTTATTTAACCCCTCAATGGTATTAAGATAATTTCCATGATCTTGGGGGGATATTGATGAAGATCTGTAGCTGGTAATGAAGTAATGCATGGGTTTGTTAAGGGTTATTTGGATCTCCAGGAGCTTCAAGTTAGGGTTATGGGTAATTTGACGTGGTAGTATTTCTGACAAATAAAGATACTCATGAAACACAGCTCCAAAAAATGTGCAAAAAATGAATAACATTCAAGCTGCTCATTAAGCACAATAAAGTTGTATGCTTGCCGACTAGCTTGGATTTTATTTGTATTTTGCAAATAAAGATACTCCCCTGCTGTTATTTAAGGGCTTGAAGGTTTGATGGCCCTAAGCCATGGTATAGAGAGAATGTTGTCACTGCATGGAAGCCATGTCTCACTAAATACACATATGTGAATATGTCTGAGATGCATGAGAGCCACAAATTCTGGCATCTTTCTATTTAGACACCTAATATTAAGTTGTGCCACCTTGTCCAAATTGTTGTCCCTGAATGCTGTGTAGGACTATCCAGTAGGGAAACTCTGCCTAAAAAGGCTTTGTGGGGACAGCAAAGACTTGAGCCAGTATGTGGAAGCCTTAGTATGAGATGTGTAAACCAACCCTGATGAAACAGGAAGTCCTGTTTATCATCTCTCATCCCAATATGAGGCATACTGGATCCCCTTAGAATGACACCAACTAGTTAATCAAAATGTGAAATTGTTAAAGCCAATTATCTTGTTATCTAGGCATCATTCTTAGTGAAGTCAAGATACTACTCATACCAGAGTCATTCCTGCATCTAACACATGCATGAGAAGTTCCATCATGACTCCCTGCATATCACTTTGGAGTGCCTCAAGTCATTCATTCATTTCAATATGGGCCAACACTAGGGTGTAGTCATATTTGTCCACTTTGGGGGACCATAAAGCCCTTATGACATCACACATCCTGCTACCAGACAACCAGCTGACAGTTATCCTGTTCTTGTCCAGTCTGGTAAGTGTGAAGTCTGTATGCCTAACTATAGAGTCCCCTATGACTAAAATGATGTTTGTGTATGGAAGCAGACTTACTGGCCTTATGTTCTTACACATGCTTTTCTGATGACTCTTGGGTGATCTGTGTGGATCTGCAGTATGTGGGAGTAGAGAACGAGTACATGTTGCCTTATGCAATGGAGGCTGGACCTTTTAGTACATGTTCTAGAAGGCTTTGCTAAAGTTTTCATTACAGCCACAGCATAAGTTACAGGCTTAGTGATGCTGTGATTGGTTGGGTTTGTGGGGGTATAATGCTTATTGATTAATGACAGTGAGTGGTTTGCATTCATGTCACTTAATATTTATATCTCTAACAGGCTGTACTATCAATTGGTAGAAGCAGTAAGCAGTAAACAGCTGATAAGCATAAGGCAGTTGCTTTACTGACTGAGAACACCTAATAAAATCAGACCGGTTACAAATGGGGTGAGAGTAGACAGCTGAGCCAAGTTCCAAGAGAGTGGAGGAGTAGAGCTAGTCATAATACTCAGGTATTTTAGGGAAACTACTCTAGAACAGCCTGGATATTTATGAATGACTTATTTAGGATAATACTCTGACGCTAGGTTAGATAGTGGCTAATCTGGCAGTACTTAGTAAAAAGACAGAATGAGGTTTACCAGTATTATGTGTGTACATGAGTTGTACATATGTAGCTATTATGTGGGTGTGTATGTGGTTAGTAAAAAAGACAGAATTAGATTTACTAGTACTTTTTGTGTGTGAGTTGTATGTATCGTTATCATCATCATCAACCCCCTTTGTCCCATTTTCTACATGGGGTTGGGGTGTCGTATTAACTGTTGCCACCTCTCTTGATTCAAAGCCACACTCCTGCCTTCTTCAACACTCATGCCTGGCTCACAGATCATATCTCGCACAATCCATCCATCTCTTTGCAGGATGCTCTCATGTCCTTTTGCCTTCTTCCTGCCCTCTTCACCAGATTGTCTTCTGCTTTTCTGTGCATGTGACTGAATCAAAGTAATCTCTTCTCTTTGAGCTTTTCTGCAATTGCAGCTACTTCGAATTCTGCTCTTATGTCCTCTTTTCTTCATTTGTCCCACAGTGTGCAATGTACCACCCTTCTCAGGCAATTAATTTACATCACCTCTAGCTTCCTCATCTGTTCTGCCTTTACTGTCCAGGTTTCTGTACCATACATACTGATCACACCACTGTTTTGTATTGTATGTATGTATTTAGCTGGATGTGGGTGTGTATGGGATGTGACTGGGAGTGTATGTGATCTTGTGCATCTGTGTCTCTTTGAAGGGGAAAACAATGCATGTGTGGAGACTGGCAGGACCTGCACATGGTAGTGTGCTCATATGAACAATGAAAACTCCCAGTTGAGTGATTCATAGTAATTCAAATTATCTGGTAATATGACCTTGCCCTTGTGAGAAAGTGCATGACTGTGTATTGTAAGAAAAAAATGCAGTGGCACAACTCAACACTTTGGTATAGTGTGAGTTGTGTCACTGCACCAGTATGTATGAATCTCAGCCACTATGATTCATGCAATTTTGCATATGTCTTTTTTGTTTTTTACTCCATCACACTTGATTGCATCAAATAGATGTTGCTTTCTTGAACAATGGCAGCTTTCTTTTTTAATTTCTCCAAATCTTTTGGGTAATTTATACCATGATGGGAATGAACCCCATTCATAAGTCAAAATAGGATTAAATTTTATGAAATTAGTATTGTTTCAGTCTTTGATGTCAGTCAAAAGTGCTCTGCACAGCACCCGCAATGTGCTCAGTAATGACTACTTCTGCAATTTGTACGAGGTTACATGTATTGGTAACATATATAAATACGATTTTAGATTCATTTTTATAAGACCCGTTGCTCCTACCACTATTGGAACTGTCTGGGTATCTTTCTTCCACATTGCTCTTGTTTCTGCCTGCAAATCCTGATATTTTATGACTTTGTGTCTCCATGTACACAAGACACAGTAGTCACCGGGTGTGGTGATTTTGATGATCAATGCTACTTTTGTCTTCTTTTCATGGACCACTATATCCAGTTTTCTCGCATCTGTCTTTTGAACTGTTGGTAATGGGGTATCCCACGCAGTGTAGGTGTCATCATTTTCTATGATACTTTGTGGTTCATGTTTCCAGTGTTTTTCAGCCACTTTAGTACCATAATGTTTGCACAATCCCCAGTGGAAAAGTCTTGCCACATTATTATGCCTTTCACTATATAGTCTTTCTGCCATTAGTGTGTCACAATCATCAATGAGGTGTGCAACTGTTTCCAGTTGTGTTTTACAAAACCTACATTTGTTTGTTTCTCCCACATGTTCAACAGACTTTGTAAACCAACGTGAATGTAGCCCACTATCTTGGTCCACTAATATTAACCTTTCACCTCTTTGTTTGAATTTGCGTCTCCTTAACCATTCTTGTGTTCGATCCAGATTAACATGAGGTTTTTTCAGACGTTTTCTATACTTGCAACTATATTTATGCATTTTCCACATTTCTTGCCTTCTCATCTGATCCTTCTCCTTGCATTCTTTCATTTGTTTTCTGGCACATTCAGTTGCTGCCTAATTTTTATCTACTTCTGGTTTGCTTTCCATTCCTGCTTGGTGCTGATATGCTTCTGCTAAACTAAGCAGGGAAGCCATCTTAGATTTATTCTCCTCATGCTTCAAAACTTTCACTACATTTGGGTCTTGTGAGGTCAGTAGATATGTGTACAGTCCCATGATTGCCAATCTATACATGTAATCAGTTTCAAGGAGGCCCATACCTCCTTCAGAACAGGGAATATATAATCTTGGCATGTAGTGTTTTTTATGAATCATTTGATGAGCAGCGTCCTTCGTGTTTTCCTGTCCAATCTATCCAACACATTTTGGGGCCAGTCAATCACTCCAAAACTGTAAGTTAGGCCAGGAAGAGCAAACTGGTTTATAGCTTGAATTTTGTTTCTAGATGACAACATTGTTTTCAGAATTAATTTAAGTCTTCTAAAATATTCCTTACTAAGTTTTATTCGCATTTATTCATGTTTTACTGATGATCCTTCATCAATTCCCAAGTATTTATACACTCCCTCTTGCTCAAGTTCTTTTATATCACATTCTTGTCCAAAACTAATGTTTTCTTGGTCCTGCAGTTTTCCTGCTTTAAAGGCTTTTGCACGTTTATCAAGACCAAATGACATTCTTATATCATCTGAAAAAGTTTTGACAACTTGCTGTTGTGCTTTCAGCTCCTCATCTGATGAGCTATACAGTTTTAAATCAATGACTAAGAGAAGATGAGAAGTCTTTATACTTTCTTGTTTTCTAAAAGCCGAATTATAGCCGTGGCCTAAGCTCTAAATTAGACAGCTTAATGTGTTAGGGGCAAGACAGAATAGTAGTGGTGACAGACAGTCACCCTGGAACATCCCCCTTTTAATTTTTATCCCTGGAATAATAATTTGCCCTTTATCATGGCTTAATTGCAAAGTGGTCTGTCACTGTTTCATGGTGACGGTAATGTATTTATTTATGTATTTACATTTGATAACCAGGTAGTGTCCAACTGGGCCAGAAGCCCATTTTCAGCAGAGACCTGGGGAGGAAAGCTTCAAGGAAGATTACATAATTATACATTTGTACATATGACAATTACAATTGGAGTTCAAGCCCAAGTTTCTTGACAGTGTATCTAAAAGCATATAACAATGGTATTGCAATAAGCTTATACTATTCATACAGACAAAAAAAAAAATATATATATATATATATATATATATATATATATATATATTTTTTTTTTTTCAGGATAAAAATATCACAAATTGAAGCTAAGAAGGCCCAGTTGACAAGAAATATTGATAATGGGTAGTGGGGAGAAGGAAGTTAGACAGTAAGGGGTTAAATTAGTTAGCCTGGTGGAGAACATGAGCAAAGCCTAGGGATGTAGTCAGTCAGTGTAGGGTGTATCTTACATATTTTTAAGCACTCTTTTATCCATGAATGTGGGATACTATCAAATTATTTTTTGTAGTCAATCTATGCCATACTTAGATTCTTCCCATTTTTATAGTTCTCCGCTATGACTTTATGTAACATCAAATGATCTTTTGTTCCATATGACTTCCTTTTATTGCCCTTTTCTTCTATATCCATAATTGAGTTTTCTTCTAAATGACTATAAACTCTGTTGGCATCAATTCCAGTGTATAGTTTATATGTTGTCGAAAGGCAAGTTATTGGTCTATAATTTTTAGGGTAGCTTGCAGGTTCACGCTTAAGTAGGAGCATTGTTTTTCTGTTGTTAGCCAGGCTGGTGTCTGTTCAGGATGCACATATAAATAGTTCTCACTCATGGCTAAATCTTCGTGCAAAAATGTTAGTACTTTTAACCAGAAGTTAGGTACTGCATCTGGGCTTGGGTTTTTCCAGTTAGAGGCTTTTCTTAACTTTGTTTCAAACTCTCTGGTTGTTACTTCATCCCATTTCATACTGTGTACCTTTAAACTTCTTATTCTTTCTTTTACTTCTTCTGTCCATTTAGTATCTTTGTTATGTTCCACAGGATCTTCATAAATACTTCTCCAAAATGTATCTATTTCTTTTTTTTCTTTTTTTTTGTGGTCTTTCAAATTCCTTTTACCTTGTTTCCCAATTCTCTATAAAACTTTTTTGAGTCATCAATAAATTGCTTATTCTGTACTTTTCCTTTATATTTATCTGGATATCTTCTAAGCTTTTCTACTTGTGCTGAGATTTTTAGTTTATTTGCGATAGTGCATGATAGATCCTGATCTATTCTAATACTGCACATTTCTTTTATCACTTCTATAAGTATTTTTGTTGATCTGTTCCCTTTTCTATACAGTGACACTTCTTGTCTTAATTGCTTTATAGTTTCCTCTATTTGATACTTCCAAGATGGTATACAATTTCTCTCCTTTGTTTGCCTCACTACCCTGTGTTCCTGTGGTAGAACTTTATCAGTTATTAATTTAGCTGCACAGTAATATATCCTCTTTACTTCTGTTATATCCCATGTATCTCAAAGAACCGTCCTAATTACTGTATTCATTTCTTTTATCAAACTTCTGACTGTTTTGGTTTTATTGACCTTCTGCAGTCTATTTCTTTAATTGATCTTAATATGTCTATCTATCTCTATTTAATCAAGCAACTCTTCTCTTAACTCATTTTCTTCTAACTGAGGGCACATTTTTTGTTTTTCATTTCCTGTGGTCATGCTATACAAAGTTCTATAGTGTCTTCCTATGGCACATTCTCTTCATATTCATCCTGTGCCGTCCGTTCCTCTGTCATATGGGAACTCAGTGGCCTATCACTCCTGAACATTGACTGCATCAGAGTTTCCACAGTTTCCTGTTCCTTCCATTGCTGCCTAGCTTCAAGTGAATGTTTATACTGGTTTCCTGTGGAAGGCTCCAAAATATCTTCATATGGCAACTGACCAATTGCTTCCTGTTCCAGTGATTTCCCCTTAATTTGGATGTCCATTGCTCTATCCTGTTGTGTTGCTTTCTAAATTAGGTTTTCTACACTGAATCTTTCACTTCACAGGTATTCCTTAACCTCGGTTTCTATTTTTTTAACTGCTCCATTACTAATCTCCTTTTTTACTTTTCCTCTTTGTCTTCTTACTTTTTGTATTGTGAAGTTTTCCATGTCCGGATTTCTTTGCCTGTATTTCTCTTCAAATATATTTGGTGCTTCTACTTTTATATTGATTAGTTTTGCTTTCTCCTTTGCATAGATATTACACGATATTAAATATCTTTTTCTTTCCCATGTCCATATTTTTTCTTTAGATGTCTCCTGATCTTCCCATTTCTCCTTACTTTGGGGACTCCTTCCATCATGCTGTGATGTAACCTGTGTTAGACCTTCTACACTAAATCCTTCAATTTAAAGGCACTCAATAACTTTATCTTCTATATCTTCTACTTTTCTTAACTTCTACTTTACTAATCTTCTTTTCTACATTCCCTCTTTGTGATACTATTTTTTTATTTTGAAATTTTCCATATCTGGATGCCTTTGCCTGTATTTCTCATTGAATATCTTTGGGGCTGCCTTCTTTATATTGATTAAATTGGCTTTCTCTTTTGCATAAATATTGTACCATATCAAATCTCTCTTTCTTTCCCATGTCCATATTTATTTTTGTATACTTTTCAAAAATTCTGTAGGGTTTGTTGTTTATATTTTCACAATTCATCAGATGCTTCTTTTTCCAAACAGATCAAAGTTTCTTGGTCTATATATAGTTTTTCATAAATATATTGTATTAATGAACACAAATTTTTATTTGAAGTTTCAGACAGTTTTTTTGTGGAAGTATTTTTCTTTCCTCTAATTTCTCTCTTAATCTTTTTTTATATCTTGTGTCTGGAAATTCTGGGTTTTTACATAATAGTAACAATACCTAATTTCTTTCTTATCCTCAATGGTCCGCTCTATCATCTTTATGGTTCTTATTTGGCCTATCAATTTTGTGATTTTTGTCGACTGCTACTTCCTTCTACAATGGGGGGGGGGGGCATCCGCACCCTGGGCCTGACCCCATTGTAGGAATGTTTCCGTATTTTGAGGATTTTACACTGTCATTTTTCCAGTCCTGGCACACTTGATTGCATCAAATAGATGTTGCTTTTTTGAACAAACAATGGCAGCTTTCTTTGATGTAAATGATCTGTTATTCTTTCATATTTGCACCTATTTCTCTCTCTACTCCTCCATGAGATTGGCATGATTTATGTAGAATGCAGCACATGTAATGCTGGTTCTTATACACATGTTTACTGGTTACTGACAGTGGGTTGATAGGTTTGTATCCATGTTTCTTATATATTTACATCTCTCACAAGTTGTATATACTTTCATGAACTCCAACTGCAGGTGACTGTGCAAAGCATTTTATGTCATAATTGGACTCAGCATATTGAGAAGCTCACCACAGCACCCACAAAGAAGGCAGAGTATTATGCAAAATGTTAGAAGGTGGCAGTAAAGACACTTGAACTAAAGCCACTGGGGCCTGTCTTTGAAAGGCTATATCTCTGTCCTTTTTTGATATTTCCTTAAAAACATTTGGGTAAATCAGGGTAGTCAGCAATAAATTATAACTAAGACTGCAAGTCTAACCTTACAGCTTTGGTGCAGCATGACTCTCAATTTAACTTGACAGCTTTAGCCACTTGAAAACATGACATTGTAGCCATGGCACATTACAAATTAAAAATATACTTATTTTTTCTGATGATTTTTATTTTTGACATAATAAGAACTTAGGACACATATAGTCTAGACATTAGCTTTAAATGGCCTTTTGTACAAAAGTCAGATATCCCCTAGGTGGAAACTAAGCATGGAGCAGACCGTGACAACAAAATCCCTGAATTTCTGTATTTTTTATCTGTATTGAAGAGGTCATATGCCATTTCCACCAAAACAGTTCCGAATAAAACATCCATGGGTTTCTAATAAGATGAAACACACTTCTAGTGACTCAGTAGAATGTTGCCCTTCTGAAAGGGTACACTACAAACTGTGAAGTAATAACATAAAATATAATGTCCATATTGCTCTTTGACAGATACTGGCCTTCCATCGATAACAATTCAAAAGTCATCCCGGAACTACTATTTACTTTCATACAACTCTAGTCACCAAAAGATGATACACACTTTTCTGTATTTATCATTGACAAGAAAACAAACAAACAAAAAAGAAAATAATGCTGAAGGTAATACATTTGTTAGACATGCATACTGCCCTTGACATACCACATTTATGTTAGAAAATGATCATGTAACAACTTTGTGCTTTCAGGTACAACGTGCCATCTCATCCCTACCCCAAGCATCCATCGTCCATGTACATCTCTGATGTTTGTGAGGAAAAACTACCACAGCAATTTATTTCAGTCTCGTACTCTTGAACATATATATATATATATATATATATATATATATATATATATATATATATATATATATATACACACACACACACACACACACACACACACACACACACACACACATATATATATATATATATATATATATATATATCTACACACACACACACACACACACACACACACACACACACACACACACACACACACACACACAAACACACACATACATACATACATACATCCCCCAACAGCCATATTAATGATTATTCTGCATTCATTGTGTCATTGCCATTTGTTTTCTTATATTGCCTGTCCCCCTAAAAAATGAAGACAAGGCACTTTCTGTGCACATTTCCAATGTCTAATTGTGAAGAAATTAGATGCCATAATGTAATCCTCTGATGTTAGGTTTTTGATAAAAAAAGAAAGTAAAATCATCATGGGAATCTATTTCAATGTATAGCTCATAGACACTGTACACTGCGCCTCTTGTCTCCAAGCCTCAGCAATAACCACTTTGTAATCACCTAAACTGCCTTTTGTTATAATCCATAAATTGCTTCCCACCCAAATAAGCAGGAACTTCTAGAAATCACCACTTAAATGATTATTAAAAGTGGGGAAATAGCCACAGTAATCTATTTCCATATTCTGCTACAGAACATCATTGCACACCTCAAAAACCATAAAAACTAAATAACAAAATAGATACATGTATATTGTAACAATGGCAGTGCATACTGTTACCACTGTCCACAGATCTTGCTGGTTTCCCACCAAGAAAATAATGATCAAATGATCCCTCACACACTAAAGTCTATTCCTCCACCCACCAAACCACAGTAGTGATCACTTTAAAATGATCAGTGACAGCCTGTCACTTGCTTTCTTCCAAAAACATGCTCTTCACCCTCAGAAGAGAAGTAATGTCTGGTTATCACCTGTGATCATCAGCACTGCTAAAATATTTAGAGGAATGTATTTCAGGTTGTTGCTGCAAGTCAGATGGAGGGGCTTCAAGAACCCAAACTCTACCTACCTTTGTTATGTGCAATAAGAGTATATAAAAAATCTGCATTCTGCTATGAGTATTACCACTGCCCATGTTTCCATCCTGTTTCCAACCAGAAATTAAAGTGAAACATACTTGCAAAGCAAAATTTTCCCTGAAAGTCTGCATGTCTGCAGCAACCTGTAGTCTAGTCATATGACTTGAGATTCTGAAGAAATCGCTGTAAGTGTTCAAACTGTTTAAGAATAGGAGCTGGTAGATGTACTGCAGAGAAAACTTTATTTCCTATTTTAAAAAAATAACTTCACCAATTTTAAAATAAGAAAAAATATAGACTAAGAATTAGCAAACCTAGCTCACAGGCCTGCAGATCACCCTTGCAGTGCCAAGCAAACTCATAATGCACAGAACAGGTAAGGGGTTAAAGATGTGTTCTTAGTATTTGAAAATTGTATCTGGTAATTCAAAGCCTTAAAGGCAATGGTTGGTGAAGTATACACGTTCTCTACAAATCTATTAAATGATCTGTTTTCCTTGCCATTAAGACTACCAAACTCTTCAACTAATGCTGTTCCCTTACAGACTTAGTGGTTTCTGTATCTGGGCATTATGTAGAATTTCTTTACAAAAACAGAATAATCCCGCAACCTACCAAAAAACAAAACAAAACAATCAGGCCTCTTGGGGTGGTGGTTGGGAGTCTTCCTCCAGGGAAGCAGCTTCAAATACATCTAAAAGGGGTCTTGAACTCGAGAAATAGCTATTAGTTTGGGAGGCTGTGGTCCCAGAAGTTCCAAGTATCTCCTTTGGGAGTTAAAGAGGTTATGAGAGTGCCACTGGAAGTATTCCATCATGACAGAAAGAACATCCTCAAATGACAAGTCCTCTGGAAGTGTGTTTGAGGACAGAGTGTCCTTACTAAGTCAGAGCCATGGAGTCAGGACATCTGTGACTTGTACTGTAGTTCCTCACTCAAGGTCAGGGGAGTCAAAGCTTCTCATGGGGGAGACCTCCTTCTTCCTTTTGAATAGAGGGACTCTGGCACAGAGGTCTGTTTCTAAGTTGGCAGTAACCTGCACAAGAACTGTGGAAAACTGTAACACAATTTCAACCAGTGTTTAGAGGGATGCTGCTTTAATCTAGGCAGCTGATTAGGCTTGGACAAATGGTGGGCCACTGGTGTGTGGTCAGAGAAGGGTGGGTGTCCATTGGGAATTTGTAACCCCATGGGGGAGTCTCTGGGTTTAAAATTCTTGTGTACATGGACATACTGTTCAACAATAACCATGGTGACCTTGTTCTCTCTTTATAGTTAAACAGTATTTTGAAGTAGGTTCTTGGCTGATGTCCACTACAGGCTTTTGAGTCTGAGTTTCAGTAAAATGAGGCATGGCAGAGATGAAATGCAAAACTTCATCAAAGGCCATGGCTGTTAGCGGGTGTCAGAGCTGGGGGTGCCTATGTAAAACTGATTCATTTGGATGTAGGAGCCTTAGGTGATCTATCTAGTTTGAGAGTCTCCTTTAACTTCTGTTATTTTTTCTTTTTTAAGGGCATTTGTCCTGCCTTGATGCTGCAACTTTGCATACACAGTGGGTCAACTTAAGAAGGCTGCAAGTCCTTTTCTTGTGGAATATGCCTAGGGGCTTCTCTGGCATTCTCTTAACAGTTTTAGTTGAAAACCATGATAAATATGACAATTAGTGAAGTGCTCCATATGTATATAGGTATACCTATTAGGCATGGTAGCATTTGTGAGGAATCCGAAAGCCTACAGGCATACCTGTTAGTTTTCTCTAGGATGGACATGCCTTACACAATGCATGGCACTCAGCACTCAGAGATCCATTAGTGTGCAAACATGAAAAGGAATACCTTAATACTAATTTATTTTAAACTTGGTAGAAAAAGATCTTCAACAGGATACTGCTTACACACTTTTAGTTGAAGACCTTGATCAATGCCAAGCTTGTATCAATCATCAGTGTGGCAAAAAAGAACTAAACAAGGTGCAAGAGGACTTCACCTCTATATCAGATACATGAAAAGAATGGTGTTCATCTCTAAAAATCAAGCTGGAAATTGGGATCTACCTATGGCAGAGAGTTCTAACATTGTAACTTCAGCATTGACCCACAGGAAGAACATCCTTCAAAAAGCTTTATTGTTGTAACCATAAGTTCAGCTTCTCTATTTCCACACATGGGTCTATATCACAACATCAAACTTACAAAAGTTCGATCGTTGTCATATTGAACCCTAAGGTCCGAAACCCAACAAAACCGAAAACAGAGAACAGCGATTTTTTTCTCAGGGAAAAAAATCGCTGTTCTGTGACAAAAAAAAAAAAATAACCTTAAACTAAAGTGGGGGGCTTCACCTCCCACCCCCCTAGTTAAATATACCAACTCCAAGATCGCACCACAGTGGAGGAAATAGCAAAACCCCAAAAACATCCCACCGATTTTTTTTCCCTGGGAAAAAAGTCAATGTGCCGTGGCTTCGCTATTTTCAACTTTCGGACTTTAAGGTTCGATATTACAACATTCAAACTTGTTTTAGTTCAACATTGTAATATAGGCCCTCCATCATGCATGCATAAACAGGCAATTAAATACAAATGGAAGCTAAAGGATAACTTTTATAATAAGTCAACTGCACATCTATATAAGGAGCCATTTACTGTATTGGACCAATTCTTTGTTGTTATATCCACACCCACAACTGTACCAGTACCACCTTTCCTAATCCTCTAATTCCACACATTCACTTTCTTCTTACCCTCACCCCTACTGCTACCTCTTTCACATCCATTTCTTCTCCCCTCCTTTCAGCCTGCACTCCTGTTATTATCCTTCCTAATAAATATAATTTATTTGCTATCCTGCAACAAGGCACTCTGTACCTATAATACAGGGAGGTACCTTACTCCACTGATGCTTTGTGATTGGCTGGAATACCTGCTTATAAACAAAGCTGCTATTAGAGTAATTGTATGAACTATTTTGTATCTAATAACACATATAATTAAATGTGTCTCTCATTTATAATCTTTAAATATTTCTTTATATTTATCTTAGCTCTTTAATTTTTAATCACAATTCATAGTCTGGGGTTGAAAACAAAACCTGCGGTGGTACAGCGGTAGCATTGTTGCCTCACAGCAAGAGGTTCTCCTGTTCGATTCTTGGCTGGAGTGCCTTCTGTGTGGAGTCTGCATGTCCTCCCCGCAGTTGAGTGGCCTCCAAAAGACATGCGTGAATGGGCGTGCCTTCGCTGAAGGTTGGGTGTCGGGCTGGCAACTCGGCACCATAAAAAAAAATCGACTGCCAATCATTAGCAGACCAGAGGTCCGCTGTGGCGACCCCTAACCAGGAAAATCCAAAAAGACAAACCAGTCTGGGGTTGAAAACAAACTCATATTTACTGACTACCGTTTCACAGAAGGCATTCAGTAAAAATTAAACATTTCAAAACAGAACTATTTTATGTGGGAAGCAACTGTTCCTTGCGTACCCTTCATACTGGGGGTGACCCCCTGCTTGCACGCTTAGTTATACCTAGCACGTGGAGCACTGCACCTAAGTTAAAAATTACAGCTTTGCAAGCTGTACCAA